>NC_049204.1:66941943-67039443 GCF_013347855.1 Anguilla anguilla
TCTCAGACCCACACAGGTGAGAAGGAGAAGGTGTGTCCGTACTGCGGCCAGAAGTTCGCCAGCAACGGCACTCTGCGGGTACACATCCGCAGCCACACAGGTAAGCCCCGCCCCCAGCCGCCCCGCCCGGAGAACTCGCCTTTCCCCCGCCCATCTCCACACCGCACATCTCCACCGTCAGAAAAACATTGCTGAAGAGCGGCTGGTTTTTAAAGTAAACCCCAAGTCTAGTTTTGGTAAAGCTTGCAGAAGGTTTGTAAAATGGTGGAATGCTCCGAGCTTTTGTGAGCAGGTTGCCTCTGAGGCCAGATGCAGCTCATAAATCACAGCTGTGTCAGTGCACCTGCGTCTCACCTGCGGAGCAGAGCTGCTGCTGCAGCACTGGGAGATAGGCCCCTTGGCTGAGGGTTCGATTTCTGAGAGGATGAGCACTTTGGAATGTCCCCGGCTCAGAGCTCGGCTACAGGAAGCTCTGATAAGGGCCTGCTGCTCCTAAGTGCTCTGTCAGATAAGGATGTGCTATGTGTGTTTTACTGCGCTGATAAGGAGCCAGGTGTGTGTGTGTGTGTGTGTGTGTGTGTGTGTGTGATTGTGAGTGTGTGTGTGTGTGTGTGAGTGTGTGTGTGTGTGTGTGATTGTGAGTGAGTGTGTGTGTGTGTGTGATTGTGAGTGAGTGTGTGTGTGTGCGTACGTGTGTGCGCGCGCGCACGCGCTCTGTGTGTGTGTGTGTGCGCGTACGTGTGCGTGTGCGCGCGAGTGTGTGTGTGTGCGTGTGTGTGAGTGTGCGCGCGCTGTACGCGTGTGCTGTGCGTGTGTGTGTGTGTGTGCGTGTGTGAGGACAGACTCATTTCTAAACTGCCCAGTAAAAAGTCACATTGGCGCAGTTTATGGCTGTTTATCACGGTGACAGTGACGGTGGGTCTAATTTAAGGCGGGACACAAGGTTGCCATGCGTCAGTGCTGCCGTATCTCCTGGTGATGAACACCCCTGTGTGCCGTGCAGTCACTTCACAGGCCATCAACCCACTATCGGGGCGCAGCGCTCTGGCCTCTCTGCTCTTAAATCCCCCTGTGAGCTGACAGGCTGCCCGTGAAGGAGGGATACAGGCCAGAGATGGAGAAGAGAAAGAGAGAGAGGGAAAGAGTGTGTGTGTGTGTGTTTATCCAGGCAGAGGGGGTTATGGGTAATGTGTGTGTGTGAGTGCACTTGTGTGAGTGCATGTGTGTGTGAGTGTGAGTGCACGTGTGTGTGTGTGTGAGTGCATGTGTGTGTGTGTACGTGTGTGTGCACGTGTGTGTGTGTGTGTGAGTGAGTGCACGTGTGTGTGTGTGTTTGTGAGTGTGTGAGTGCACGTGTGTGTGTGTGTGTGTGTGTGTGTGTGTGTGTTTGTTTGTACAGGCAGAGGGGGTTCTGGGTAATGTGTGGGGGGCACAGAATGAAAGAAAGGAGCAGTTGAAATGAACAGAGCGATGACCCTGCTGGCCTTCTCTGGCTGTAAATCTCTTCCTTTCTGAGGAACTCGCAAACACCCTGCTCTCTGCTTCCCTCAGCTCCTCGAAATAAGATAATACACCTCCCTCCCCCTCCTCCCCTCTGCCCCCTCTTCCTCCCTCTCTCTTTCTCTCCCACACTATCCCCCCTCTACCCCCTCTTCCTCCCTCACTGCCTGTTTTCCTCTCCCTCTGCACCTCTCTATCTCTCCTTTCTCCACCCTTTCTCGCTCTGCCCCCACTCTCTCTCTCTCTCCCTCTCTCTCTCTCTCTGCCCCCACTCTCTCTCTCTCTCTCTCTCTCTCTCTCTGACCCCCACACTCTCTCTCTCTCTCTCTCCCTGCCCAAACGAGAGCTGCACACACAGTTCTGATGGTTGCCGTGTCTCCGTGGCGATGCCTGAGTTGTTTGTTTGTTTGTTTGTTTGTTTGTCAGCTGTGTGGCTTTGCCCTCTCTAACGAACCCAGAGGGCATTTACAGGCATTCCACACCACCGGACTCCAGGGGTGCGGCTCACATGGTACAGCCCACACATATTCCCCATACTGAGCACGTGAATGGTGCGGTCCGTGTATGCTGATCAGAGGAAGTACGTGAGGTGGTACAGTCCTTGTGCTTTACTCAGGCGCTGTCTGCGATGGTTTAGTCCGCAGTGTGTAATAACAGGAAGTACGTGAGTTGGTACGATTCGTATGATTTTATCGCAGTAAATGTAAGATTTTGCAGGCCGGTTTAAATACAGGGACTATGTCAGGTGGTATAGTCCATATGCACATTCAGGGTTTAATAAAATGAAATCAAAATGACTATATTTTTATCTTTGGTTAACTACTTCTGTTAGTCACACCTACACACACACACAGAACTCTGCTACTCACACACAACTCTGTTACTCACACCTACACACACAGAGAAGTCTGTTACTCACACACGCACATACAACTCTGTTATACACACACATGCGCACACACACAGCTCTGTTGCTCACACACACACACACACACACACACGCACGCACACACAGCTCTGTTGCACACACACTGAGTGGAGCTTAATGGGGTTAAATAGATAAGCGCGGTTGTCATGGTCACACACTGAAGGGTAGGTGTGAGCTGATCAGAAGCAGGGGTTTATGGGGGATAATGGGTCCGTATCGCATTACATGGCTGGGATGCCACAGGGAGGGGGGCGGGGCTCATTTTTGATGGACAGGGCTAATGCCCTTCAGGCAGATCCCTGCAAGGCTACAAAGTGCTCTCCCTTACACACCCCCCCATCTCCCTGACTGACCTGTACTCCACACTGCCCCTCCATCTCACTGACTGACCTGTACCCCACACACCGCCATCTCCCTGACTGACCTGTACCCCACACCCCCCCATCTCCCTGACTGACCTGTACCCCACACCGCCCCCCTATCTCACTGACCAACCTCTGTACCCCCCCCCCCCCCACCTCACTCATGGAACCGGTCTGGGGATGCTCATGAATAGCCGTGTTGTTACATCTGGAGAGAGACATTTCTGCTGAGTTTTTCAACTGTAACTTTCTAAAGTGTTTTTGGGTGAGCTGCCCCTTTGAAGCAGACCCTGCCTGCTCACACCTGGGGGTGAAAGGGATGCCTGTAGGTGGGCGAGCGGCGCAGGTAGGGTGTCGAGCTCATGGAGAGAGGGGTCCAGCTCGCCTCATGGAGAGGATATTAAACCCTCCGCTCTTGGCCTTAAAGGCCTTTAGAGCTGTGTGCCCAGATCTGTCCCGCTGATAACCCTCACAGCGCTTTAAGAGTGCATTCAGATGCCCAGAAGGAAGGGGGGCACCCCCCACCTCCCCCCCCCCCCATGCCCCCCCCCGGTCTAACGTGCGTGGCGCGTGAAAAAAATCACCTTCCAAACTCAAAGCAGGCCTGGCCCCGCCGAGCTGCTCCGGAACGTTCCGCGGAACCCTCCGGATCGCCGGGAGGTCCGGAACACCGCGCTGCACTGCGGAACATTCCGGTGCAGAACACTCCAGAACACTGCTGGAGACAGAGAGCTCGCAGACCTCCCCGGAACCCTTCCGAAACATTCCCTTAGGCGCTGGAGCGATGGGTGTCCTGCCCTGCCCCGTCCGGCTGCTGTGGGCTGGGGGGGGGAGAGAGCTGGTTTGGGATGCTGGTAAATGGTTTGGGGTGCTGGTCGCTGGTTTGGGGTGCTGGTCGCTGGTTTGGGGTGCTGGTCGCTGGTCCTGTTTTGGGGCACCCTCCTGGAGAGAGAGAGCTTTGATGCCCCTGTGCCAGCATCTCGAGGAGCGGAAAAGGAGGTTTTTCCCTCCTCTTCATGCTTATAAGTCCTGAAAGCTCAGATCTGGTTTGTTTGAAGTAAAAATTAACAGGAGACCTCAGGAATTCTCTCCTGCTTTCCACAGCCACATGGTCATACCTTTCAGTGTGCAGACACGCGTTTTCTGTGTGTGTGTGTGTGTGTGTGCGTGTGCGTGTGCGTGTGCGTGTGCGTGTGCATACGTGTGTGGGTGTGTGCGCGTGTGTGTGTGCATACGTGTGTGGGTGTGTGTGTGTGTGTGTGTGTGTATTCTGTACTAATGCTACTCTCCTGTGCAGGTGAGCGCCCGTACCAGTGCCCATACTGTGACAAAGCTTTCAGCAAGAATGACGGACTGAAGATGCACATCCGCACCCACACACGGGTATGCACAAGTACTCACACACTCTCTCTCACACACGCGCACACACACACACATACACACACACAGACATGCATACACACTCACACACACACACACTCTCGCACTCTCACACACACACACTCTCTGTTTGCTGTGCTTGCTCCCCTGCTGTGATTGTCCCTGGGCGTTTGTGATAAGAAAGTGAGTGTAAGCTGTGGTTTGGGTTTGTTGAGGGTGTTGAGGCTCAGATCCTCTTCCTCTGAGGTGGAACTGCGGTGTACCTTTCCTTAAGCACAGTGTGTGTGACAGATAAGCGTCTGCTGGAGTGTGTTTGCAGGGCTTGGGGTAGATATTTGTTTTGATTGGGTGGCTTTGTCTGCTTGGATGCGTGTGCGCAGCCTGAGGGTGGATTTCACCTGTAAGAGCTGGTGCAGATTGGGCGGTTTCCCCCGAGTGTCTCTCAGGCCTGAGCATGCCCACAGCCGCTCTTACCTACTGTGCGCTTGTACTGCAAACACAGCTTTTTATTATTACCCTGTCTGAGGCGTGGACGAGTGTGTGTGTGTGTGTGTGTGTGTATTATGTGTGCGTGTCGCTCAGCCTAATTAATTCTGAAACACACTGGGCTTCTGCTGACGGAGTACAGGAGAATGGGGAGGCAGTGCAGTGTAGCAGTTAGGGGACAAGGGCCTGTAGCCCAGAGGTTGCAGGTTTGCTTCCCAGGTTTGATTCTCTGTCTGAATTGACCTGAATTGCTTCAGTACATGTCCAGAAGTATGAAATTATAGGATGTTAAAATGTAAACTGCATAAGTCGCTCTGGATAACTGCTGAGTGGGCCCCCCCCCCCCTCTCTCTCTCTCTCTCTCTCTCTCTCTGCTGGAGTGTTTTTCGTGTTTATTATTCCTGGAGTATGAACTGTAAAAACAGAAACTATAGTTGGGTCGCTCCCTCCCGCAGATATAAAGGTCTCCATGGTGACCGTGCAGTGTGTGTGTGTGTGCGTGTGTGCGCGTGTGTGTGCACGTGTGCGCGTGTAAAGGTCTCCATGGTGGCCGTGAAGTGTGCGTGTGTGTGTGTGCGCGTGTAAAGGTCTCCATGGTGACCGTGCAGTGCGTGTGTATGCGTGTGTGTGTGCGTGCGTGTCTGTGTGTGTGCAAGTGTAAAGGTCTCCATGGTAACCGTGCAGTTGAGCGTGATTTGATGTGAGCGGCATGAGGCCAGGCAGGGGGGCGGGGCTGAATCCTCAGGGGGCGGGGTCAATTACAGAGGTTATGTTTGGGTGACATGCGGCCCGGGACGTGTGTTGGCACAGCTGGGAGACTGACACCCCAAAGACACGGGGTCAGCCCCCCGCCCCCCCCCCCCCAACCCGCCCCCCCCCCCCCCCCCCCCAGCCCCAGCTCTCAGGCCGTACACGCGTCCCACGCTGCTGCAGTGCTCTGGAATGCACCGCCACAGTTTGGTTTGAATTGTGTTTAAATCGGCTGCGTTGTGTGTGTGTGTGTCAGTCACTCCCACACGTGCACCGGGAGAACAGCACCTCCCCTGTGGACAGGACCGGTACTGCAACCAAGAACGCACTGCGTGTCCTTTAACATGGGAGGCAATCACATCGCACATTTGCAGTCCTGTGTTTATCACACAGGAACCAATGAAAATACTGATTTTCAGGCGTTTTCAACGCACAGGAGCCAATCCAGTCACAGATGTGCAGATGGTTAATAGAGGCAGAGGCCCCCACCCCCCCCCCCGGCAGAACGTCCCTCTCTCCCGTTTGTTTTGTAAAAGTACTCAGTGTGGAAAAGCCATGGCAGATTAAATACAGCCTCTTTTATTTATTTGCTTTTGTCAGGAAACTGAAGATGGGTGGGGCCAAAGGTCAAGCAGCTGTAGGGGTCAGGAGGGGTCAGGAGGTGTAGATTAGGGACTGAACTACCGGAGTCAGTTTTTACTGCTATAGAAACAAAGGTTGCAATGCATTGTGGGCCTGCCAACCCCAGTGTCCCGTGATCAATGGCTTTTCTGTGCCACTGTGATCTGCCTCCCACCCAGCCTGACTGCATCAGAGCTTCCCATGGGATTACCACAGGGCTATGCCCCCCCCCCCCCCCCCCCCGATAGCGAGCTCTGGGAATGAGACAGGGATAATCAGTTCAGTGGTCAGCATTACAAACTGAAATGGGTGTGAAGTGAGTGAACAGAGCTGGAATGTTCCGGAGGGGCTGGTTATTTGGGGTGAGTGTTGGGGATACGCTTCCCGTGATGGGACCTCTCTGGGGGGGAGGGGGGGAGTACTCCTCCCGTCCTGCCCTGGCCCCGCCCTCAGATAGCCATTTTCCCAGGTTCCGCGCTTCCTGTTCCCATGGCGACCGCGCCGGGTTATCAGCTAGCGAACGTCCTGCTGTCACTCCACTCCCCCCCGCTCTCTCTCATCCCCCCCCCCCTCCCCAAAAACCGCTGCCCCGCTCGCATGGCGTTCATGCCTGAGTGCCATTTCCTGTTCCATGGGCGCAGCGGCGCAGGACGTCCTGTTTGAAGCTGCCCACCCTGCGGGTGCCCCCCCCCCCCTCCCCCCGCCCCCTTCATCCCTGACAGCTCCGAGGTGTCCCACGCGAGTATCGCACAGAATTCCCTCTCACATCCGACTCTGAAGTGTCCCGTGGGAATGTCGAATAGAATTCCCTCACACAGCTGGATTGGATCTCAGGAAAAGCCCTATAAGTGTACTGAGTGTAACTGTCTCTGTCTGTCTCAGGAAAAGCCCTATAAGTGTACTGAGTGTAACTGTCTCTGTCTGTCTCAGGAAAAGCCCTATAAGTGTACTGAGTGTAACTGTCTCTGTCTGTCTCAGGAAAAGCCCTATAAGTGTACTGAGTGTAACTGTCTCTGTCTGTCTCAGGAAAAGCCCTATAAGTGTACTGAGTGTAACAGTGTCTCTGTCTGTCTCAGGAAAAGCCCTATAAGTGTACTGAGTGTAACAGTGTCTCTGTCTGTCTCAGGAAAAGCCCTATAAGTGTACTGAGTGTAACTGTCTCTGTCTGTCTCAGGAAAAGCCCTATAAGTGTACTGAGTGTAACAGTGTCTCTGTCTGTCTCAGGAAAAGCCCTATAAGTGTACTGAGTGTAACTGTCTCTGTCTGTCTCAGGAAAAGCCCTATAAGTGTACTGAGTGTAACAGTGTCTCTGTCTGTCTCAGGAAAAGCCCTATAAGTGTACTGAGTGTAACAGTGTCTCTGTCTGTCTCAGGAAAAGCCCTATAAGTGTACTGAGTGTAACTGTCTCTGTCTGTCTCAGGAAAAGCCCTATAAGTGTACTGAGTGTAACAGTGTCTGTCTGTCTGTCTCAGGAAAAGCCCTATACGTGTACTGAGTGTAACAGTGTCTCTGTCTGTCTCAGGAAAAGCCCTATAAGTGTACTGAGTGTAACAGTGTCTCTGTCTGTCTCAGGAAAAGCCCTATAAGTGCACTGAGTGTAACAGTGTCTCTGTCTGTCTCAGGAAAAGCCCTATAAGTGTACTGAGTGTAACAAAGCCTTCAGCCAGAAGAGGGGTTTGGATGAGCACATGAGGACCCACACTGGAGAGAAGCCCTTCCAGTGCGACGTGAGTAAATCCATCGATCCATCCATCAGCCAATCAATCAATCCATCAGTCAGTTTGTCAGCCAATCAATCAATCCATCAATCCGTCTATCAGTCAATCAATCCATCAATCAGTCTATCAGTCAATCAATCCATCAATCCATCTATCAGTCAGTCAATGGGGGGATGGGGGGATGAGAGGGATGAGAGGGGATGAGAGGGTTGAGGGGATGAGAGGAATGGGGGGATGAGGGGGATGAGAGGGATGGGGGGATGAGGGATGAGAGGGATGGGGGCATGGTGTTTGGGGGTAGTCTCCTCACGCCCTGGTTCAGTACTTCGCTCTCTTCACCGCAGAGTATATCCCATCATGCACTGCTCTGTCTTGGCAGGAAATGAGTCTTTTCGTGTCGGGCCTGAGCAGTGTTCTTTCTCTGCTCGCAGATTTTCTTTGACCGCACTGGGAAATTGAAAACAGCCCGTTGTTATTTTGTTGGGTTCTGTAGAGAAGAAGACGTGTGTTTATTTGTGTTCGGCTGAGCGTGCTCTGAAGCCCGTAAGTGGCAGAATTAGCCGTTTCCTCCAGCTCTCAGTATGAGCAGTTCTGTTCTGAACGGCGAGGCCAATTCAGGGTAGTTTGGGCAGTTAACTTTAAGTTTTTTAAAACTCTGTTTACCTGTCCAGAGAACAATCGCCCTTCCATTCTGTCAGAGGAGGGCCGATGGCACTCAGTGGGGGTGTGCTTTCAGGCTTTGTGTGTCTCTGTGTGTGTGTGTGTGTGTCTGTGTGTGTGTCTCTGTGTGTGTGTGTCTCTGTGTGTCTGTGTGTGTCTCTGTGTGTCTGTCTGTGTCTGTGTGTGTGTGTCTGTGTGTGTCTCTGTGTACGTCTGTGTGTATGTCTCTGTGTGTGTGTGTGTCTGTGTGTGTCTCTGTGTGCGTCTGTGTGTGTGTCTCTGTGTGTGTCTGTGTGTGTGTCTCTGTGTGTGTGTCTCTGTGTGTCTGTGTGTGTCTGTGTGTGTGTGTGTCTCTGTGTGTCTGTGTGTCTGTGTGTGTGTGTCTGTGTGTGTCTCTGTGTACGTCTGTGTGTATGTCTCTGTGTGTGTGTGTC
This sequence comes from Anguilla anguilla, assembly GCF_013347855.1. Taxonomy (NCBI): domain Eukaryota; kingdom Metazoa; phylum Chordata; class Actinopteri; order Anguilliformes; family Anguillidae; genus Anguilla; species Anguilla anguilla. Next base: position 66,950,783 of record NC_049204.1, read on the forward strand.
TCTGTGTGTGTGTGTGTCTGTGTGTGTCTCTGTGTGCGTCTGTGTGTATGTCTCTGTGTGTGTGTGTCTGTGTGTGTCTCTGTGTGTGTGTGTCTCTGTGTGTCTGTGTGTGTCTCTGTGTGCGTCTGTGTGTATGTCTCTGTGTGTGTGTGTGTCTCTGTGTGTTTCTGTGTGTGTGTGTCTCTGTGTGTCTCTTTGTGCGTCTGTGTGTATGTCTCTGTGTGTGTGTGTCTCTGTGTGTCTCTGTGTGTGTCTGTGTGTGGGGGGGGAGGGTGGGTGGGTGTGGGGGCCCATGGGGGGAAGGGTGGGGGGGCAGGTGTTTGGCACCCGTAGCCCCCGGTGTGAGGACAGACATGGAAAGTGTGAGGTCACGCGCGTGTGGTCACGCTCATCCCAGTCATGCGGCTGGGGGGGGGGGGTGAAGGGGGTTTATGAGGTCCCCCTGCAGGCGCTGGAGCTCACAGAATAGCCTAGGTACTGGACAGTGTTTGGCAGTGTTAAGGTTGTTACTGGACAGTGTTTGGGAGTGTTAAGATTGTTCCTAGACAGTGTTTGGCAGTGTTAAGGTTGTTACTGGACAGTGTTTGGTGGTGTTAAAGTTGTTACTGGACAGTGTTTGGGAGTGTTAAGATTGTTCCTAGACAGTGTTTGGCAGTGTTAAGGTTGTTACTGGACAGTGTTTGGCGGTGTTAAAGTTGTTACTGGACAGTGTTTGGCAGTGTTAAAGTTGGTACTGGACAGTGTTTGGCAGTGTTAAGGTTGGTAATGGACAGTGTTTGGCAGTGTTAAGGTTGGTACTGGACAGTGTTTGGCAGTGTTAAGGTTGTTACTGGACAGTGTTTGGCAGTGTTAAAGTTGGTACTGGACAGTGTTTGGCAGTATTAAGGTTGGTACTGGACAGTGTTTGGCAGTGTTAAGGTTGTTACTGGACAGTGTTTGGCAGTGTTAAAGTTGGTACGGGACAGTGTTTGGCAGTGTTAAGGTTGTTACTGGACAGTGTTTGGCAGTGTTAAGGTTGGTACTGGACAGTGTTTGGCAGTGTTAAGGTTGTCACTGGACAGTGTTTGGCAGTGTTAAGGTTGTTACTGGACAGCGTTTGGCAGTGTTAAAGTTGGTACTGGACAGTGTTTGGCAGTGTTAAGGTTGTCACTGGACAGTGTTTGGCAGTGTTAAAGTTGGTACTGGACAGTGTTTGGCAGTGTTAAGGTTGTTCCTGGACAGTGTTTGGTGGTGTTACGCTCTCTCACTCTCTCTCCCCCTCTCTTTCTGTCTCTGTCTTTGTCTCGTTGGGTATAATTAATGGGTGTGGTCAGGGCAGGGCTGGGTCAGGCGGGGCGGGGCCTACTGGCTGGCTGCCTGTGTTGGGCGCGTTTGATTGACGCTGTGGCCGGAGATGTGCGTGTGGCCCCTCCGTCCCTCCCTTCCTCTCTCTCTCCCTTCCCCTCTCTTCCTCTCTCCCTCTCCCACAGGTATGTGGTCTCTCCAACTCGACCCTCCTCCACAGTATGACTCCCTCTCTTTCTTTCTCTCCATCTCCCTCAGGTGTGCGATCTCTCCTTCAGCCTGAAGAAGATGCTTATTCGGCACAAACTGACGCACAACCCCAACCGTCCAATGGCGGAGTGCCAGCGCTGTCATAAGAAGTTCACCCGTAACGATTACCTGAAGGTGCACATGGAGAACGTGCACGGGGAGACGGACGCGTAGCCAGGGGGTGGGGCCAACAGCACGGCCAATCCGCAAGCTCTCGCAGCTGATGGAAGGCTTCTCTGGATGAGCTCAACTAAGGAACAGCTTTCAAATGAGTGGCGGGTGCAGCCTCAACCACACTGATCTCGGACACTGATCTCTGCTGATCTCAGATCTCCCACCTCTGATCACTGATCTCTGCTGATCTCAGATCTGTCTCTGATTGCTGATCTCTGCTGATCTCAGATCTCCTTTTTATGATCGCAGATCTTTGCTCTGTGATCGCTGATCTCTGCTGATCTGAAATCTCCTGTCTCTGTTCACTGATCACCGCTGATCTGAAATCTCCCACCTCTGAAATATGATTGGTCGATTTGATACGATCACTGTGAGAAATCCTGTGATGGTATGACGAGTAACACGGGTGATTTGCGTGTAACGCACACGTGTTTGGCAATCGCATCTAGCCTTTTGTTATGGGGGCGGAGCTTCCTGTTCAAATGCTTTGTGGTGCTGGACTGAGATCAGTGTTACTGAATGACTGGGATCAGTCTTCCTAGATGACTGAGATCATTGTTACTTAATGACTGGGATCAGTGTTACTGAATGACTGAGATCAGTGTTACTGAATGACTGTGATCAGTCTTGCAAGATGACTGAGATCAGTGTTACTTAATGCCTGGGATCAGTGTTACTGAATGCCCGAGATCAGTGTTAGTGAATGACTGAGATCAGTGTTCGTGAATGACTGAGATCCGTGTTAGTGAATGGCTGAGATCAGTGTTACTGAATGACTGAGATCCGTGTTAGTGAATGGCTGAGATCAGTGTTACTGAATGACTGGGATCAGTGTTACCGAATGACTGAGATCAGTGTTACTGAATGACTGAGATCAGTATTGGTGAATGACTGAGATCAGTGTTACTGAATGGCTGGGATCAGTGTTACTGAATGACTGGGATCAGTGTTGGTGAATGGCTGAGATCAGTGTTACCGAATGACTGGGATCAGTGTTACCGAATGACTGAGATCTGTGTTACTGAATGACTGGGATTAGTGTTACTGAATGACTGAGATCAGTGTTGGTGAATGACTGAGATCAGTGTTACTGAATGGCTGGGATCAGTGTTACTGAATGACTGGGATCAGTGTTTGTGAATGGCTGGGATCAGTGTTACTGAATGACTGAGATCAGTGTTGGTGAAGGGCGTGGGTTGGAATGCAGCCTTGGTCAGTCCAAGCATTGGCTTTTCCAGAGTTTCCATGAGCAGTCCGGACCCAGACCCTGGTTCTGATATGATCAGCAGCTCTCAAAGTGGTTTACATAAGGAGCACAGAAACAACTCTTCCTGTTTCAGAGCAAAGCCATCTGCTACCCAAACAGACATTGTGTGTGTGTGTGTGTGTGTGTGTGTCAGATTCTGCTACCCAAAGAGACATCAGTGTGTGTCAGATTCTGCTACCCAAAGAGACATCAGTGTGTGTGTGTGTGTGTGTGTGTGTGTGTGTGTGAGGTTCTGCTGCCCAAAGAGACATCAGTGTGTGTGTGTGTGTGTGAGAGAGTGTCAGATTCTGCTACCCAAAGAGACATCAGTATGTGTGTGTGTGTCAGATTCTGCTACCCAAAGAGACATCAGTATGTGTGTGTGTGTCAGGTTCTGCTGCCCAAAGAGAGACAGCATTGTCCTTGTTGCAGTGTTATTGCACTGTTCTTTGACTGGACACTTGACACAAACGTTTATGCAGTTACCTTCAGCCTTAAGTCAGTTACAGCTGACGTTTTTTACCGTCTGCCTAGTGTTCTGCCATATTTAATGTTGTAATACCGGCTTTACATGACCATAATGCCTCTTTGTTCCATAATATTTTATATTGAGAAATATATTTGCATTATTTTTTAAATCTTCCTAGTTGTTTTTGTGTACTGTTGTTTTTGTTATGTTAGTTGGCGTTTTGTGTATTAAAAATGATGGTGTCCTTCCTGCTATTATGTCTGTATGTTTTCAGGAGTGTTTGAATATGATGTGGGAATAAAGTGGAAAATGCTGGCTGTGTGTGTGTGTGTGTGTGTGTGTGTGTGTGCGAGCGTGCTTGCGCGTATGTGTGTCTGTGTTTTGCCTGTATAACATGTGCTTCTCATAAGAACATTTCCAGAATTTAAATCAGCTCATTTTACCCAATGACCTGAACTATACAAGCACAACACATGTCTCTCTCTCTCTCCCTCTCTCTCTCTCCATCCCTCTCTGTCTCTTTATTACTGGTTACTGGAGAGCACACATTGGCTTAGTTTAAGCACAGTGATGTGTTTTTGTTTTGTGTGGTGAGCTGTACATGCTGAGGCGTTGGACGTGCTGTCGAAACGGACATGCTGTTTTAAATGTGCTGCTGTAGTCCTTGTTAATTGAGCCCTCGTTCTTGATTATGGGGGGTTTGAGGGTCCCTCTGTGACTTCTGTCCACGGGGCACTATATACGGCTTCTGAGCTGGTTGGCTGGTGTTCAGCCCCCTCCCCTGTGCGCTGGTTTTCACCCCCCCCCCCCCCCAGTGCGCTGGTGTTCAGGCCTGCTCCCTGTGCGCTTGTGTTCAGGCCTGCTCCCTGTGCGCTGGTGTTCAGGCCTGCTCCCTGAGGCTCTGGTGTTCAGGCGTGCTCCCTGGGGCTCTGGTGTTCAGGCCTACTCCCTGTGCGCTGGTGTTCAGGCCTGCTCCCTGTGCGCTGGTGTTCAGGCGTGCTGCCTGAGGCTCTGGTGTTCAGGCCTGCTCCCTGTGCGCTGGTGTTCAGGCCTGCTCCCTGTGCGCTGGTGTTCAGGCCTGCTCCCTGAGGCTCTGGTGTTCAGGCCTGCTCCCTGAGGCTCTGGTGTTCAGGCGTGCTCCCTGGGGCTCTGGTGTTCAGGCCTACTCCCTGTGCGCTGGTGTTCAGGCCTGCTCCCTGTGCGCTGGTGTTCAGGCGTGCTGCCTGAGGCTCTGGTGTTCAGGCCTGCTCCCTGTGCGCTGGTGTTCAGGCCTGCTCCCTGAGGCTCTGGTGTTCAGGCGTGCTCCCTGGGGCTCTGGTGTTCAGGCCTACTCCCTGTGCGCTGGTGTTCAGGCCTGCTCCCTGTGCGCTGGTGTTCAGGCCTGCTCCCTGAGGCTCTGGTGTTCAGGCCTGCTCCCTGTGCGCTGGTGTTCAGGCATGCTCCCTGAGGCTCTGGTGTTCAGGCCTGCTCCCTGTGCGCTGGTGTTCAGGCCTGCTCCCTGTGCGCTGGTGTTCAGGCATGCTCCCTGAGGCTCTGGTGTTCAGGCCTGCTCCCTGTGCTCTGGTGTTCAGGCGTGCTCCCTGGGGCTCTGGTGTTCAGGCCTACTCCCTGTGCGCTGGTGTTCAGGCCTGCTCCCTGTGCGCTGGTGTTCAGGCGTGCTGCCTGAGGCTCTGGTGTTCAGGCCTGCTCCCTGTGCGCTGGTGTTCAGGCCTGCTCCCTGAGGCTCTGGTGTTCAGGCGTGCTCCCTGGGGCTCTGGTGTTCAGGCCTACTCCCTGTGCGCTGGTGTTCAGGCCTGCTCCCTGTGCGCTGGTGTTCAGGCCTGCTCCCTGAGGCTCTGGTGTTCAGGCCTGCTCCCTGTGCGCTGGTGTTCAGGCATGCTCCCTGAGGCTCTGGTGTTCAGGCCTGCTCCCTGTGCGCTGGTGTTCAGGCCTGCTCCCTGAGGCTCTGGTGTTCAGGCCTGCTCCCTGTGCGCTGGTGTTCAGGCCTGCTCCCTGAGGCTCTGGTGTTCAGGCCTGCTCCCTGAGGCTCTGGTGTTCAGGCCTGCTCCCTGTGCGCTGGTGTTCAGGCCTGCTCCCTGAGGCTCTGGTGTTCAGGCCTGCTCCCTGAGGCGCTGGTGTTCAGGCCTGCTGCCTGAGGCTCTGGTGTTTAGGCCTGCTCCCTGTGTGCTGGTTTTCACGCCCCCCCCCCCCCCCCAGTGCGCTGGTGTTCAGGCCTGCTCCCTGTGCGCTGGTGTTCAGGCCTGCTCCCTGAGGCTCTGGTGTTCAGGCGTGCTGCCTGAGGCTCTGGTGTTCAGGCCTGCTCCCTGTGCGCTGGTGTTCAGGCCTGCTCCCTGTGTGCTGGTGTTCAGGCCTGCTCCCTGTGCGCTGGTGTTCAGGCCTGCTCCCTGAGGCTCTGGTGTTCAGGCCTGCTCCCTGTGCGCTGGTGTTCAGGCCTGCTCCCTGAGGCTCTGGTGTTCAGGCGTACTCCCTGAGGCTCTGCGCCCCTGTGCTTGCTGACGCGGCAGGAAGCTTGGCTGCGTTGGCGTGTTCTGCGCTGAGCTCCTGAACCCGGTGATCTCTCGGCACGTTCCTGAGCGCGGGCAGACGTACCCACAACCACACCAGAGGCGTGGCAACCGGCAGGGCCGTCGCCATGACAACTCTGTCTCTCATCGTGTCCTCAGCTGGATGCTGCCTGTCATGCTGGGCCTTCCTTGTGAACACTCTGGAACACGCCTTCTAGAAAGTTCTGCTGTGTGAACCGAGTTACTCTGTGACCCTGGCAGCCTTTGGAATGCCGAACTCGGAACGTTCTGGAGCAGGCAGAGGGCCAGGCGGAGGGCCAGGCGGAGGGCCAGGCGGAGGGCCAGGCGGAGGGGCCAGGCGGAGGGCCAGGCGTGGGGGCCAGGCGTGGGGCCGGCAGTCTCTCTGGCGTTCCCAGCTAAGGATGCAGCAGGGCTGTAATTAGACCGCTGGGTTTCTTAAATGCGTCTCGGCCCGGCCCGGCCCCGCCCTGCCCCGCCCTGCCCCGCCCAGGCCCCGCCCCGGATCAGCGGTCAGCCTCCCGACAAACCGCCGTCACGACAGGAATGCCAGCGAAGGTCACCTCGCCAGCGTGTTTGGCGGGGGTTACCCTGGTAACGGGGGGGGGGGGGGCGGCTGAATTGCAGTTGTCCCGCTGCAGTATAAGGAAATTACACGGTGCTGGCACCCAAAGCATTTTTATGGGTGGAGGGGAGGACGTGCGTGTGCTCCTCACGTTCCGTCTGCCCACTGTCACACCCAGGCCGGGCAGAGAGGGAGAAAGGGAGGTGAGGGGGAGGGGGAGGGGGAGGGGGAGAGGGAGGGGGAGAAAGGGAGGTGAGGTAAGGAGGTGTAGTACCTGTAGGGAACTGGGTTGGGCATTGTTGTCAGGGCAACCCTCCACTCTGCTGTAAGTTCAGAGGTGAGTCTGGACCTGTGATCTGGAAAATGGGAATAAGGGCTGTGTGCTGTGGGTTCTGTGAGCAGATCATCTCTCTCTCTCTCTCGCTGTGTGTGTGTGTGTGTGTGTCTGTGTGTGTGTTTGAGTACAGGTGTGTGTGTATAGGTGTGTGCGTGTGTCACCTGTCCCTCTGTACAGCTCACCTGTCCCCACCAGCTATCCTTGGCCAATACTTCCTGCCTGCAAACAGATGTGAAACAGGTAAACAGAAATGTGAGCGTATGCACACACACCTGTACTCAAACACACACACACACACACACACTTGTACTCCAACACACACATGCTCACACACACACACACACAGTGATCAGTCCTGCAGACAGGAAGTCTCAGAGCCCTGTGTGGGGGTAATGGGGGGTATGCAGTCCTGATGAATAATGCAGTTCTCCTGGGCGCTGTATTCCACTAATGGACCGTGTCAGCTCTGCAGCCGTTAGCCGCAGCTAGCTGCCGTAGCGGCGCTGCTGTATCGCTGTCTGCCGCTTAATAATTTACTGCGTTAAGCTGCTTGTTAATGCGATCCTTACATTATTCATTTAATCTGAGAGTGTGACCAGGCCGGAGCGCCCGGCGGGATGGCCACTGATGCTCTGCACGCGGCTCCAGCGCAGTGAATAATTCATCAGTAAATAAACGTGCGCTGGTAATGGCTGCTGTGGCGGTAATGGGTGAGGCGCAGTGTGCGGAGGAAGCCGCCGTCCTGCTCCAGCCCCCACCCCCGCCCCCCCCGCCAGAGTGCGTTTAACCGAGCGGCGCAGGTGCGGTTCAGAACCACACCTTCAGAGGGTTACTGAACACCGTCTCCACCTGAACATCAAAGACGTTAAGCAGAAACACTTTAGCTCATCCACCCAATGAGGCTGTAGCTCATCCACCCAATGGGGCTGTAGCCCATCCACCCAATGGGGCTGTAGCCCATCCACCCAATGGGGCTGCAGCTCATCCACCCAATGGGGCTGTAGCCCATCCACCCAATGGGGCTGCAGCTCATCCACCCAATGGGGCTGTAGCCCATCCACCCAATGGGGCTGCGGCTCATTGACCCAATGGGGCTGTAGCCCATCCACCCAATGGGGCTGCAGCCCATCCACCCAATGGGGCTGTAGCCCATCCACCCAATGGGGCTGTAGCCCATCCACCCAATGGGGCTGTAGCTCATCCACCCAATGGGGCTGCAGCTCATCCACCCAATGGGGCTGTAGCCCACCCACCCAATGGGGCTGTAGCTCATCCACCCAATGGGACTGCAGCTCATCCACCCAATGGGGCTGTAGCTCATTGACCCGATGTGGGGGTTTTAGGCTGTGGGGGTTGTGGGGTCTGTAGGCTGTGGGGGCTGTGGGGGTTGTAGGCTGTAGGGGCTCTGGGGGGTTGTAGGCTGTGGGGGCTGTGGGGGCTGTAGGCTGTAGGCTGTGGGGGTTGTGGGGGTTGTAGGCTGTGGGGGTTGTGGGGGCTGTAGGCTGTAGGGGCTGTGGGGATTGTAGGCTGTTGGGGTTGTGGGGTCTGTAGGGTCTGTGTGGTGTGTGTGTGTGTGTGCATGCATGCATGCGTGTGTGTGTGTGTGTAAAACACAGGTGCAGGCTGCTGTTTGATTAATTGTTCCACCGGTTCAGGCTCTTTGTTTTAAACGGACCATCACCGTGAGGTCTGCTCGTGAGGTCATTCAGAGATCACAGCGATGTGGGCCGTATGAAAACAGCAGTATGGAATATCATAGCTGCGCACATAATTAAATAATTCAGACAGTATTCCACTGTACAGAGAGAGGAACGGGGCTGTTTCTCATTCCAAGGACCAAAATAAAAAACATTTACGGGAAGATGAAAGGCCAAAGGGAACAGGGACGTACAGCATGTCTCCGTCTCCACGGCGATGCCGGTAAACATGTGAGCGAGGCACCCTCAGTATTCGCGTCGTCTTCGCTGGTGGACGGCAAACACCTGGCCATTTCAGACAGGCACGTTGGCGGGCAGCTGCAGGGCCTGAGGACCCCGGTCTCTCTGTGGCAACGGCCGTTTCTGCCTCATTCAGACAGGCACATTCAGACAGGCACGTTGGCGGGCAGCTGCGGGGCCTGCGGGTGGCCTGCCTGTCGTGCAAGCGCCAGTCAGCCGGATGTTTACTCAAGCGCGGACGCCACGGCGGACGGCACAAACAAACAGCGCTCTGCCCTTTCAGGGGCTTCCTGGTTCACTGAATTCAGGTTTTTCTGATTGTACAGTGTCACGGAAAACTCCGCCCCCAGCTGTGAGGTGGGCCTCGTGATTGGTCTCTCTGAAGAGCCGGCGACGGTGCAGATCCAGATGAGAAGGTTCGCGACGCGAGCGTTTTAGGAAGCTGCAGAGCGGATGAGGGGGCAGGACGACGTGGCGCCACTCTGAGTGCCCGGTGCCGGAGCTTGGCGGTGGCGGGGGGTTCAGCTGGTCCGGCCGCGGGCGGGGAGCTTTAGAGCTCGGCAGAGTCGCCGGCTGCAGCGTCTCCTCGTTAATCCTTAGGTCTGAACCGGGCTTTTACACCCGAAAGGGTGAAGTGGTCCCTCTCTCTCTCTCTCTCTCTCTCTCTCTCTCTCTCTCTCTCTCTCTCTCTCTCTCTCTCTCTCTCACACTTTCTTTCTCTCTCTCTCTCTCTCTCTCTCTCTCTCTCTCTCTCACTTTTCCCCCCCCCCCCCCCCCCCCCGCTCCCCATTCCTCCCGTCTCTCCCTCCCCACTGTCCTGTCCAGTAAAGCAGACCCTGAGCCCTAGTGATATATAGAGATCCCTTCCCTCGCCCTTTCGGCCATTTTGACCGAGGGATTTACGCCCCCCCCCCCCCCCCCCCCGAAGGACGGATTCCTGGTCCCGCGCCCGCCGTCCGCGGCACATCCTCTCCCATCCCATAATTCAGCGGGACTTGGCCTTGTCAGGGGTGACGGGCGGAGCAGGTGGGGGACGGGGCGGGTGGGGGGCAGGGGGCGGGCGGGGCGGGGGGCAGAGGTCAGCGCGGAGGCAGCCGCTAAGATGCGGGGCGATCCTCCCGCTCCTCCTGAGTTATCTTCCCGCCATAAACAACGCGGCCTTCCCGCAGCGGACAGCTCACGGACCGCCCCGGGGGGGGCGGGGGGGGGGGGGGTGCGGGGCGTGGGGCGGCGGGCGGGGGCTCGTAAAAGCGGGGAGGATGTATGGTCTTACGGGGGGAGGGGGGGGGTTAACGCACTGGAGCGACGGGGTCATATCTCCACAGACCAGATCCACACAGGACACTTAACCTGTCATACACGTCATTCAGAGAGAGAGAGAGAGAGATAGAAAGAGGGAGGGAGGGAGAGAGAAAGAGGGAGAGAGGTTTTGTTCAGATATCCTTTCCCTAAAGCATTATTCAATTGAGAGATGAAAATTTCTACAAAATATTTATGTAGCTGCTGCTATCGAATTTACTTGTTCATTCATTTTACTGTTACTCTAAGTAAATAGTTTATTGCGGTTTTATTATTATAATTACTGCTGTGTTCATCTCTGCATGTCTTTATGTTACACAATTCAGTCACAGCTATGTCTTATGCGTCATAATTTGGCTGCTCTGTTGCCTGGTGTGTAGGGCTCTGTCTTCAACTGTACACCCTGATGCACCCTGTGAGTCAAGTACACACACACACACACACCCATTCACACACATGTACACTCACATGTGTACACACACACACACACACACACACACACACACACTCTCTCTCTCTCTCACACACTCACATGTGTACACACACACACACACACACACACACACACACGCGTGCACATACACACACACACACACGTGTACACACACACACACACACACTCTCTCTCTCTCACACACACAACCCTGGATTTTCTGTCCCAGTCAGCCGGTGTGCTAGGCTGGGCAGCGCTGGCAGTCTCTGTGCAGAACGTTGTGTCTTGTAGATCCTGTTTGGAAAGTGCTTGCTGGATTTAGGTCTTGTAGATCCTGTTTGGAAAGTGCTTGCTGGATTTAGCCGCACGCTAAACCTCCCGGATGGAGATTAATTAGCTGTTTATTCTTCATGTGCCTAATGCTGAAATCCATCAAATAGGAATCTTATCATTTAATTTGTTTCAAGATGAAGTTCATAATGAACCAAGTTAATTGGGTTCTCTGTGCAGAAGACCCTGTAGGGGGTGGGCTGGGTAATTACCTTCTGCAAAGATATTTCATTTCCAGCAAACATTTCACTCGGTCTTTTTCCGACAGCATTTGAAGTCGGTTTGAACTTGACCTGTAGGCCTTTCAAAGCTTTCAAAGCTCGATAAGTCATAGTTTATTATCGGGTGTACATATTGTTCCATTTGCTTTATATATGATTCATCTGTCTGCCACTCATAACAATTCTGCGCAAATGTCATGGAAGACATTTGTTTGAGATTACTGTGCCTTTTTAGCGGATTTAAAAGGTCGTTTTTTCATCTTCAAAAGCCGTTTCAGTTTTCAGCAGTCTGTCTCTCCTCTTTTGCTACTCTGGAAGTCATAACCATTATAATTATAGTTTATGTTTGTGTCTTGCAGGTAGAGCCAATGTGTAATTCAAGATACCAACAATAAACCCTTCGGCTTTCATTTTTCACCTGTTTGGGGTGCATGAGGGGAACTGGATGCTGCGCAGGGGGTGAGATTTGGGGTTTGGGAGGGCCCTTCTCCTGCCACCTCCCATTCAGGACGCGGAACTCTTTGTGTTCTCCGCTGGAAACACGTTTACGTTCCGTCGCCTTTTCGTAGCGCACGTTCGTGTACGCGTGAGAATGTGTGGTACTAATCTGAGGATAGCACTTGGCTAATAATGGGCTAATGCTAGGCTAATGGTAGGCTGGTGCTCAGGTGATGATACTTGTCTTGTCCTGGGCTAGTGCTTGGCTAATGTTAGGGTAATGGTGGTTTGATTCTGGGTTAATGCTAGGCTAATGGTGGATTAAAACTAAATTAATGGCAGGCTAATGCCGGGCTAATGCTAACCTAATTGCAGAATAATGCTGGGCCAATAATAAGCTCATGGCAGGCTAGTGCTTAGCGAAAGACAGGCTAATGCTAGGCTAATGCTAAGCTAATCACGATGTAAGGCTGGGCTAATGCTAAGCTAATGGCGGAGTAATGCTGGGCTAATGCTAAGCTAATGGCGGAGTAATGCTGGGCTAATGCTAAGCTAATGGCTGGCTAATAAGTGAATGGAGCTTTGTGGTATGTGTTCTGCTGTCAGTGACTCATCCAGTCATCAGGCTAATGCTGGTAAAATGTTGTGATTTATCTCCCAGATCTGCCGTGGAGATGAGTAATCTCAAGGCCCAGCCGCACCAGACCCCCCTCCCCCCTCCCCTCGCCTCCCCCCTCCCCCCTCATTGTTCATCAGGAGCTAATGACAGCCGCTACTGTGCTCCAGCACAAAAACAACAACAACAACAACAACAAGAGCAGCAGCAGCGGCTGCACAAATATGGGAGATGACATCACAGCCCTCTCATGGAATATGGGAAATGACATCACAGTCCTCGCAGTCTCCCGCCCGCACAGCGTTTCAGTGGAGGAGGTTATCTTTCCTGGGGATCGGAGCAGATAAGATCCACGAGGGAGGGAGGGAGGGAGAGAGGGAGAGAGAGGGAGATGAAGAGAGAGATGTGGAAAGGGCAGTGAACAGTGTTCTTATTGTGCCTTACAATCCCCTTTCCCGTCAAACAGCTGCGGGTCGTGACTCAAGTGTGGGCCGTACAGACGGCCTGATCTGCGCCGCTGAGCCTCTGTTACAGCATCAGCAGACCACAGGCTAGCAGCCTCTACAGGAAATGACATCACAATCTACCTGTCGATTGGTCCTGTTTTAGGCTGGTCCTGTCTGTGCTGTAGGTCTTTAGGCTGGTCCTGTCTGTACTGCAGGAGAACCGTATGGCTTTAGGCTGGTCCTGTCTGTACTGCAGGAGAACCGTATGGCTTTAGGCTGGTCCTGTCTGTGCTGCAGGAGAACCGTATGACTTTAGACTGGTCCTGTCTGTACTGCAGGAGAACTGTATGACTTTAGACTGGTCCTGTCTGTACTGCAGGAGATCATGTGACACTAAACACGATCAGCTGCCCTGTAACAGTAGTGCCACACGTGGCGCTCGATACGCTCCTGTGTGACAGCCGATGTGACATCAGACACCTGTGCGGTGAGAGATGGGCTGTGTGAGGCAGAGGACTGTGCAGCTCTAACTGCAAGGCGTGGCGTAAGAGCAAACACAGCTGCTCTGCTCTGTGTGAGGAGCAGGAGGCGATAGATTAATAGACTAAACGCGACTGCGTTATTACAGCAGCGTATGACGGACATGCCCCCCCTGCCCCACCCCCTCCTGCACAGCCAGGGAAAGGCAGCCTAACTCTCACCCTGGTCCAAGTCCAGTGGGTAAAAACACCATGGCCGTTCTTCCATCAGAGGAAACGTTACAGTGTTACAGAGTGTTACACTGTTGCAGAGTGTTACAGAGTGTTACAGTGTTACAGAGTGTTACAGAGTGTTACAGTGTTACAGAGTGTTACAGAGTGTTACAGTGTTACAGAGTGTTACAGAGTGTTACAGTGTTACAGAGTGTTACAGTGTTACAGAGTGTTACAGTGTTACAGAGTGTTACACTGTTGCAGAGTGTTACAGAGTGTTACAGTGTTACAGAGTGTTACAGAGTGTTACACTGTTGCAGAGTGTTACAGAGTGTTACAGTGTTACAGAGTGTTACAGAGTGTTACAGTGTTACAGAGTGTTACAGAGTGTTACAGTGTTACAGAGTGTTACAGTGTTGCAGAGTGTTACAGAGTGTTACAGTGTTACAGAGTGTTACAGAGTGTTACAGTGTTACAGTGTGTTACAGAGTGTTACAGAGTGTTACAGTGTTACAGAGTGTTACAGTGTTACAGTGTGTTACAGAGTTACAGTGTTACAGTGTGTTACAGAGTGTTACAGTGTTACAGTGTGTTACAGAGTTACAGTGTTACAGTGTGTTACAGAGTTACAGTGTTACAGTGTGTTACAGAGTGTTACAGTGTTACAGAGTGTTACATAGTGTTATAGACTGTTACAGTGTTACAGAGTGTTACAGTGTTACAGTGTGTTACAGTGTTACAGTGTGTTACAGAGTGTTACAGTGTTACAGAGTGTTACATAGTGTTATAGACTGTTACAGTGTTACAGAGTGTTACAGTGTTACAGAGTTACAGTGTGTTACAGAGTGTTACAGTGTTACAGTGTTACAGAGTGTTACAGAGTGTTACAGTGTTACAGAGTGTTACAGAGTGTTATATAGTGTTATAGACTGTTACAGTGTTACAGAGTTACAGTGTGTTACAGTGTTACAGTGTTACAGTGTTACAGTGTGTTACAGTGTTACAGTGTTACAGTGTTACAGAGTGTTACAGAGTGTTACAGGAACCTTACAGGCGAGTTACAGGGGCATTATAGGAGCGTTCATGTGCGTGCATGGGTTATTGGTGTGTGTGTGTGTGTGTGTGTGTGTGTAATTGGGGTTGAGGCAGACTGATCAGCTGTAGGGGAGGATTGCTGAGTGTGTCAGCACCCTTTCTCTGGGGACAGTGTGCAGTGCGCTGGGGGGGGGGTGTTTTTGGGAGAGCTTTGATCCCCCGTCCCACACCACGTGCGCGACATCCGCTAAGCTCGTCCGCGCCAGCCGGGCCACCGGCCCCCAGTCTCTGCGCACAAATCACTCCTTTGTGTTTTTATAGCGCTTGTCATCGAGGCTAATCTACATAAATTGGTGGCTGTGCCCGGTCGGGATCGTTTCCACCACTGCGAGACGTGTTGCTTATTTACCCTGAGCCAATCACAGAGGCTGTAGTGCTGAAAGAGTTAAGCCTGTAAGCCTGTACCTTATAGAATCTGCACCGCAGAACGTCCTTCGGGCATGCAGTGCGGTCTGACACAAATACAGCGGAGCGGAAAGCCTTTTCCATCTCAACATCCAGCAAGCTGGCTAATCTGTTTATGGGGTTTGACGGGTCCAGGCCAATGTTGACATTTTTAATCTGGATTTTATTTGAATTAATTTAGACATTTGTTTGTGGTTTCCATAAACTATGCAGGAAGAGTGATAAGACGATGAATGTAAGCCTTTTTTTCTTTTTTTTTTTTACTGTTGTGGGATGCCATCGCCCTCTTGAGTTTTAGGCTGAGTTTTGAGTTTAACGTCATGGACCTAGAGAGCAGGGTCTGGCTGGCATGGATGTTACTGCCTTTGAGAGCCTCGATTGCAGCTCTGTGACCTTGGAGGAGGGCCGTTCACACTGGGAGCACAAGTGTTTCCACACTCACCAGGCTTACTTTGCCAGGCGCCTGCATTACGACTCAAAGACATGTGAGGACAGAGCTCCATTATGGCTCTAATGCAGCAGGGAGGACAGATCACCATTACGGCTCAAAGACATGTGAGGACAGAGCTCCATTACAGCTCAAAGACTGTTGAGGACGGAGCTCCATTATGGCTCAAAAGCATGAGGGGGGAGGGATTTCCACTATGGCTACAAGCATGAGTGAGGCATTGTACGGCAGATTGGAGCAGTCCCCATCCCTACCGTGGGCAGAGGCAAGCATGTGTCAGCCAGATGCTGCTGCCTTCGCCTCTCCTTCAAAGGAACAATTAGGGCCGATTATCGGAACGTATAAATGAATTTCATCCATGATTAGACCGTGTGGGACGGGCCTGGTCCTACGACAGCAGGTGGTAGCAATCTGCATCTGGAATTGGGTCCAAAACACACAAAAAAATGAGAAGAAAGGAAAAAAACACAGCAGAAGAAAGGAAAACCTGCTGGCCTGTTTGTTCAGGCCCTTGTGCTCACGGTCAAGTGCTGCTCCCCAGCCCCCCCCTCCCCCGCCGTCGCGCGCCTGTCCCTTTAACATGTGGCTAATGGCGGTAATTTGTTTGAACGGCAGCTCAATTCTTATTTCAACAATTAGAGCGCGCCCTAGCTTGGGTGGCACTGTGACGTTGTGGGCGGGCTACTGGACCAACCAGGGGTACGTGCGTGCGTGCGTGCGTGCGTGCGTGCGTGCGTGCGTGCGTGCGTGCGAGTTTAGGATGGGTGCGGTCAGTGTACAAGAAAAACTTTAAACATCCAGGAGAGTCTGTTACTGGAGCTACATTCTCCTGTTAACAGAGTTACATTCTCCTGTTACCAGAGTCACATTCTCCTGTTACCAGAGTTACATTCTCCTGTTACCAGAGTCACATTCTCCTGTTACCAGAGTTACATTCTCCTGTTACCCAAGTTACATTCTCCTGTTGCCAGAGTTACATTCTCCTGTTGCCAGAGTTACATTCTCCTGTTGCCAGAGTTACATTCTCCTGTTGCCAGAGTTCCATTCTCCTGTTACCCAAGTTACATTCCCTTGTTACCAGAGTTACATTCTCCTGTTTCCAGGGATACATTCCCCTGTTACCAGAGTTACATTCCCCTGTTACCAGGGTTACATTCAGCTACAGTTTATGAGGGGTTTTCCACTGGGATGGTGAATTCCACAGGCCCATAAACACCTGCTCTTACCTGTATCTCTTAATTACTGTGATTCTGCTGCTGATTATAGTCATCTGAACATTCCACTCTGCTTATTCCTGGAATTATGTTCTCTATCCCCCCCACACATGCACACACACACACACTCACATACACACACGCACACAGACACACACTCACACTCGTACACACACACTCACATACACACATGCACACACACACACACTCACATACGCACACGCACACAGACATACACTCACACTCGTACACACACACTCACATACACACATGCACACACACACACACTCACATACACACACGCACACAGACACACACTCACATGCGCACTCACACATGCACATACACACACACACACTCATACACGCACACTATCACATACTTTCACATACTTGTGAACTGCGTGTACACACAGATATATGCACAGACGTCCTTAAAGCATAATTTTCATAACATTTCAGGAAGTGAATGTGAGGCAGCATGTCTCAAAAACTTGTGTGTAATTGTATGAGCCACACCCTGCTATCACTCACTGAAGCTGCCTTCAGCAGCAGCCAGATGAGTGTAACCTAAGCTGGCTGCTCCCTGCAACAGTGGCAGCGGTGGACAGAAGAGCACAGGATCCGCCTACACAGCTGGACCTGCAAAACCTCATCCTTACTGAAATCACCTATCACAGATCACAGCGCTGAAATCGCCTATCACAGATCACAGTGCTGAAATGATCTATCACAGATCACAGCGCTGAAATCATCTATCACAGATCACAGCGCTGTAATCATCTATCACAGATCACAGCGCTGAAATCGCCTATCACAGATCACAGTGCTGAAATGATCTATCACAGATCACAGCGCTGAAATCATCTATCACAGATCACAGCGCTGAAATGATCTATCACAGATCACAGCGCTGAAATCATCTATCAGAGATCACAGCGCTGAAATCATCTATCACAGATCACAGCGCTGAAATCGCCTATCACAGATCACAGCGCTGAAATCGCCTATCACAGATCACAGTGCTGAAATGATCTATCACAGATCACAGCGCTGAAATCGCCTATCACAGATCACAGCGCTGAAATCGCCTATCACAGATCACAGCGCTGAAATCGCCTATAACAGATCACAGCGCTGAAATCACCTATCACAGATTACAGCGCTGAAATGATCTATCACAGATCACAGCGCTGAAATCACCTATCACAGATCACAGCGCTGAAATCACCTATCACAGATCACAGCGCTGAAATGATCTATCACAGATCACAGCGCTGAAATGATCTATCACAGATCACAGCGCTGAAATGATCTATCAGAGATCACAGTGCTGAAATCATCTATCACAGATCACAGCGCTGAAATGATCTATCACAGATCACAGCGCTGAAATCATCTATCACAGATCACAGCGCTGAAATGATCTATCACAGATCACAGCGCTGAAATCATCTATCACAGATCACAGCGCTGAAATCATCTATCACAGATCACAGCGCTGAAATCATCTATCAGAGATCACATCGCTGAAATCATCTATCACAGATCACAGCGCTGTAATAATCTATCACAGATCACAGTGCTGAAATCATCTATCACAGATCACAGCACTGAAATGATCTATCACAGATCACAGTGCTGAAATCATCTATCACAGATCACAGCGCTGAAATCATCTATCACAGATCACAGCGCTGAAATCATCTATCACAGATCACAGTGCTGAATTCATCTATCAGAGATCACAGCTCTGAAATCATCTATCAGAATTCACAGCGCTGAAATGGTCTATCAGAGATCCCAGTGCTGAAATGATATATCACGGATCACAACGTTGGGAAAGCAGGCGACACTCTGTCAGAAGGCAGGTCTTCTGAAGTGTGCGAGATTTCTGTGGATCACATGGTTCTCCAAGAACCCAGAAGACACAACCTTGTTTTTCCAAGTGACTTTGTGACAAAAAAACTCCTCAGTCAGCTCCTCCAGAGTCTCCTGGTGTAGCATTTACCTCCTGCACCACCTTCATCACGTCTGCGAGACGCGGTTTATTATCAGCTGTATTTACACACCGGTTTCGATCAGTTCGCGCTCTGCATGGTTATTATTGCATGACTGAGCCTGAAAGCATCATCGCTCAGATGCTATCAGGACTGGGGACAGGACCGTGTGACGGGACCTAACCGTGCTTTACAAAGCAGAAACACAGAGGACAAGCCTGAGCATCCCTGTGTTAGGCATGCAGATGCATCACACAAGCCTGAGCATCCCTGTGTTAGGCATGCAGATGCATCACACAAGCCTGAGCATCCCTGTGTTAGGCATGCAGATGCATCACACAAGCCTGAGCATCCCTGTGTTAGGCATGCAGATATATCACACAAGGCTGAGAGAATGTAACTCTGGTAACAGGAGAATGTAACTCTGGTAACAGGAGAATGTAACTCTGGTAACAGGAGAATGTAACTCTGGTAACAGGAGAATGTGACTCTGGTAATAGGAGAATGTAACTCTGGTAACAGGAGAATGTAACTCTGGTAACAGGAGAATGTAACTCTGGTAACAGGAGAATGTGACTCTGGTAACAGGAGAATGTAACTCTGGTAATAGGAGACTGTAACTCTGGTAATAGGAGAATGTAACTCTGGTAACAGGAGAATGTAACTCTGGTAACAGGAGAATGTGACTCTGGTAACAGGAGAATGTAACTCTGGTAACAGGAGAATGTAACTCTGGTAACAGGAGAATGTAACTCTGGTAATAGGAGACTGTAACTCTGGTAATAGGAGAATGTAACTCAGGTAACAGGAGAATGTAACTCTGGTAACAGGAGAATGTAACTCTGGTAATAGGAGAATGTAACTCTGGTAATAGGAGACTGTAACTCTGGTAATAGGAGAATGTAACTCTGGCAATAGGAGAATGTAACTCTGGTAACAGGAGGATGTAACTCTGGTAACAGGAGAATGTAACTCTGGTAATAGGAAAATGTAACTCTGGTAATAGGAGAATGTAACTGGTAACAGGAGAATGTAACTCTGGTAATAGTAGAATGTAACTCTGGTAACAGGAGAATGTAACTCTGGTAACAGGAGAATGTAACTCTGGTAATAGTAGAATGTAACTCTGGTAATAGTAGAATTTAACTCTGGTAACAGGAGAATGTGACTCTGGTAACAGGAGAATGTGACTGGTAATGGGAGAATGTAACTCTGGTAACAGGAGAATGTAACTCTGGTAACAGGAGAATGTGACTGCCTGTAGATCCACTAAGGGAGGTGACTCGTCTGGCCAATCAGCTGCATGCAGGCTGTCTGCCTCAGCTGCGCAGCTGTGCTGAGTAGCAGCTGGCAGGTCCTGCTGGAGAGCGCGTGCTTGTCCGCCCTGTCCTGAGCTGACAGAGGACATGTTTCCGTGCTACGCTGATCTCCGTGAAGTTCGAAACCCAACGGTGGTTTCTTTTAAGTTTAAACCTGAACGGTCTGTGTCAAATTCCAAACCGAAGGAGGTTTCCTGTTTAATATTAATACTTGAATAGATCAGCACAAGCAATAATGACAGAATTTAGAGGAATTTTGACCTTGTACTCAGAACACAAATGAGGCTGTAGAGTCTGGTAAATCAGAGAACTTTAAGACGATGCATCAAAAACAGACACTGCTATTTTTGTTCCATGTACCCGGGCACCAACCAGGCCTCTGTTATCATTTAACAAGATGAAGACAAAAGAAAAGAAATGATCCACTTCAGGAGTTCCTGTCAACTTCTGCTTAATTGTTTAATTGACTCAATCGTCAGGCTTTAAAAAAAAAAAAAAACTTTTTCAGAACTGCAGCTGCAGACTGGGCATATGCCATTTTAGTGGAAATGTTTTTTTTTTTTGTTCCATCTGTGAGTGAGCCATTTCTGTGCACAGCTGTGTCTGAGTGCAAATCTGCGTCAGGACGAGCGCTTATAAATAAACACACAGCTTCTACACCAGCCCTCCAGGCTGAGGCTCTGGGTCTCTGATCCTGCGCAGGTGCTGGTGCATTAATGCAGATTCGGCACAGGTGCTGGTGCATTAATGCAGATTCTGCGCAGGTGGAACTCTTTGTGGGATGAACACAGGAATGCTGTGTGGGATGAACACGGGAACGCTGTGCGGGATGAACACGGGAACGCTGTGTGAGATGAACACAGGAACGCTGTGCGGGATGAGCACAGGAAGGCTGGAACGCTGTGTGGGATGAACACGGGAACGCTGTGCGGGATGAGCACAGGAACGCTGTGCGGGATGAACACGGGAACGCTGTGCGGGATGAACACGGGAACGCTGTGCGGGATGAACACGGGAAGGCTGGAACGCTGTGTGGGATGAACACGGGAAGGCTGGAACGCTGTGTGGGATGAACACGGGAAGGCTGGAACGCTGTGCGGGATGAACACGGGAACGCTGGAACGCTGTGTGGGATGAACACGGGAAGGCTGGAACGCTGCGCACACGTACGGGAGGAATGTGTGTGTGCAGCACTGCAGCTGAGCACGGAGGCTCTTGCTCTCCTAGATGGGCTCTGATTGCGCGGGTCGAGCGGGTAATCGTTCCCCTATGTCGGAACCTTTGTGCATAATTAATCTGGGGGTGGGCTCGTGTTACCGTGCCGATGCGTTGCTGAGAGACCATCTGTCTGCTTGGATTACTGTTACTGGAGTGCTGAAGAAAGAGAGAGAGCGAGGCGGAGAGAGAGTAAAGTGAGATGAACAACTGAGGGAAGGAGGAGAGAATGAGAAGAGGGGAGGGAGAGAAAGAGAGATGTATATATTTGGAAACACTATTGAGCTTGTCACACCGGTAAAACAGGGCTCTTCATATTTCCGGGGATTAAATTCTCTTATGAAGTTACACGTACCAACCAGGATTTTTCTACACTGTATTTAAAACACTGCATACATTACTAGTGCTGTGCATGCGTGTAAATAAAATGCACACATTCTTAGAACATGCATAGTTATTACTCAGTATCATCGGAGGGAAATAGAATGTTTTCTTATCTGTGTAATTAATCTGTCTATGGTGGGGTTTATCTGTGTAATTAATCTGTCTATGGTGGGTTGCATTAGGCCCTCTGGCTGCCAGGAGAATAGCCGTGCTACAAAGCTAATCCAACGTGAAGCTGGGATTGAGAGAGAGAGACAGAGGTGCTAAACACAGTGTAGCAGAGCAGTTTCATCATTCAAATATTTATGATAAAAATCAGAAAAATGTAATCTGTGTGCGTTCTCCTGGTGATTCCTGCTCCTCCTCCCATTTTCGCTGGGGTGTGCGCAGCTCCTGTATCTCCACGGGCCGCCAGTGTCATCGCCTTATGCATATTTTTAGAGATAAAGATGATAAACAGTGAGGGAGAGCCCGCTCAGCTTCTTGCGCATACCCTGGGGTCGCTCTGTAAAACTGCGCTCTGAGCTTCAGGGATTCAAGGATTCATAGATTCAGGGGTTCAGGAGTTCGGAGATTCGAAGATTCAGGGATTCGAAAATTCATGGATTCAGGGATTCGGCGATTCAGGGTTGCAGAGATTCAGGGATTTGAAGATTCAGGGGTTCAGGGATTTGGAGATTCAGGGATTCAGGATTCAGGGATTTGGAGATTCAGGGATTCGGCGATTCAGGGATGCAGAGATTCAGGGATTTGGAGATTCATGGATTCAGGGGTTCAGGGATTCGGAGATTCAGGGACTCAGGGGTTCAGGGATTCAGGGATTCAGGATTCAGGCTGTACGAGCGGTGCTGGAGCGGCCAGTCTGTGCTGCTAAGATGCATAAATGCGCAAAATGGCGGATTGCATTCAGAGAGGTGCAGCTGTGTGCTGTTCAGGGCAGAGTGGCTGTAAAACATGTTTCGGCGTTTATGAGGAAGATGGAAATCAGATCGTATGGGCAGCTGCTGCTGTACAGAGCAACGCCCCCCCCTCCAAACCCCCCCCACCACTGTACAGACCCCACCCCTCCCATTGTACAGAGAACACTGAGAAACATCCATCTCAATACAAAAAGAAGAATGGTTCAAGGTGGGCTTTACTGGTTCAAGGTGTGCTTTACTGGTTCAAGGTGCACTTTACTGGTTCAAGGTGGGCTTCCCAGCGGCGACATTTCCCTGGGGCAAAGCGAGGCTTCGTAAAAACCGCAGAGCTCACCGACTTGACCCCGATTGGGTGCTGTGCAGCATGCAGCGTTTTTATTGGCTCAGACGGCCGGGTGATTGACAGGTCGCGGCTCTTCACCCTGCTGACAGGCCCTACTGGCCCCCTGTCCAGTCCAGAGGACGTGTTGATTCGGCCTTTCTCTCCGACTCATCGCCCACTCATCTCAGATCTCCTTTCCTTCCCTTCCTTCCCCGGAACAAGAACAAGCACAGAGAAGTTCGTCTTCCAGGAAACAGCATGATGGGGACAAAGGCTTCACCCAGAGGCTGGGGGTATGCTGCTATGGGGTATAATGCTAGGGGGGTCTGATGCTATGGGGGTATGATGCTAGGGGGGTATAATGCTATGGGGGTATGCTACTATGGTCCTCTCCTTTTCAAAAACAGCCCCGTAACTAAACCAAACCTCTCCCATTAAAAACACAGTCAAGGCACACCAGGCAAAGACAGATTCTCCCAAATCACATAAAGTCACAGCCATGGAACAGGCCTACAGTTATGAACACCAAGTCTCACTACCTGATGTTGCAGGTTTCTTTCTATGGAAAGTGTAACGAGTAATGTGGGAGTCACACATTCTATGGACAGACGCAAGATCAAAATAAGGAGAAACGAACAGTGAAGATCCCTTAAAAAGTGGAAATGAAACTCAGTCGCTAAGCTGTGGCCTCTTGTGCGCCCCTGTTGTTCTTCCTGGTGAGCTGAGGGACTGCAGTGTGACACGTTTATTTATTTTTGCCCGAAACGCTGAAAGCCCTTGTGGGGCGTTGAGTGACGCCGTCTTTATTGACCCTGCTTACGTAAGTAAACCCGTTAGCTGTCCGGCTAACGAGCGCTGCTCCCCCCCTCAGACTCATGAATCCTGTTGGCTGTCAATTTCACTTGTGGGCTCCTCGGCCGTCTGAGCCATAATTAGACTGGCTGGCTGGCGGGCTAATGAGTTAGCCCGTTAGCCTTCAGATGCACGCCTCGGGCATTTTGCTGTCAGTCCCGGTCGCGTCCTGTTGCCGCGAACTCTGTTTGAGTCTAACGAAACAAGCAAGGCTGGAACCTGTCGTATGTCGGCCAGGGGTTCCCGAATGTTTTTTTATCTTCGCCACCCCCCCCCCCCCCAAAAAAAATGACCCTGACTCTGTAAACTTGAGCACAGTTACCCTTAAAAAGTCTTACCCTTTCGACCAACTCACCCTTTCAAACACACTGCGCAGGCAATTTAACACAGTAGCGCCTAGACGCATGTCAGCCCCACACTTTCATACATTACGGACCTGCGTAACAGAAGCTGTGCCTCCAATACTGTGCTGGAAAAGCACTGCGCTGCGCTTTATTCAGGAGAGCAGACAGTACACGCTCAGTCCTTTATTTTTATTTCGTTCAGATAAGTTTGCAGAGAGAGAGGCGGGATCCTTGTGCAGAAGACGTCATACTGGGGGTTCATACATGGCAGTGCCACTCGCCTTCTGACCACCATGATGTTTTTATCTTGCAGTTGTGTGATATTAATTCAATATTAGTGCAGGTCCAGTACAGTGTTGCAGTTATTCTGTAGTGTATACATCAATGCAGTGTTACTCAAATGTTAACGTGCCATTTCCTGTGTACTGCAGTGGTATTGGTGGAGTATTTGTTGAATATTTCTCAGAAACCATGCTAATATTTATTTAGAATCCTTGATAATACCGGACCGGCGGTTCATTTTGAACGCTGCTCTGGCTCAGCCACGTGCAGCCAGGCAGAATCCGCTTCAGTTCAGTGCAGTCCACGTTTTATTTGTGTGGAGCGTTTTGCAGAGACGCAGTCACAAAGAAGCTTTACAGGGGAAATACAAAAGAAAATTGCCCAAAACACCAGGCCTGGAAAACCTCAGAAAGGAGCATTTGAACTATAAAAAAAAAAATATATATATATATATCAAAAAAAAAAAACACTAACGGTAACAAAAAAAAAAGTTTTTTGGGAGGAACCTGGCTGTAGAGGGGGAGCCCGGGCTTCACCGGCCGGCCCGGGATAGTAGTTAAGAGAGGTGGAACGGCAGCTGGAGATAAACATGCATAAATATTTTTTAAAAACGGTTAGCAATTTAAATGATTTCGTTTTTTATCTTTTATCATGTATGTCGTCAAGGAAAAGAGTGAACATCTTAACAAGGATACTATGTTGTCAAGTGATTTTATTATTAGAATTCTCACACACTCTCACACACCCACACACTCACAGGCACACACATACTCACACACCCACACTCAGGCACACACATACTCACACACACTCTCTCTCTCACACACACACACACACACACACACTCTCTCACACACTCTCTCACACGCACACACACACTCTCTCTCTCTCTCTCTCACACACACACACACACACAGTCGGTGCTTTATGAGCTAGCGTGTGTAAAGTGAGCCGTGAGTGCAGTGGTCTCTCGGTGCGCTGCTGGGCTCTGCTCGGTGCGTTTACCTGTAACACGGGAAGAAACAAACCTTTCATGGAGAGCACCTTTGAACTGCAGCGCTGAGATCAAACCCAGGCCGGCCCGCGCGAGCGTTTGGGGGGAAGCGGCTCCGCTTTCCTGCAGGAATAATTTAACACTTCTGGAATGCTTCACGCTGAACACATGGCCTGAGCACGCCCCCCCCCCCCCACCCCCCCCGCCTCTACTGGGGAGAGGTTTGTTTTACGGCCTCAAACATGTGCTCCGCCCCCCCACTGTGAAGGAGTGTGATTGTTGGAGAGGAGAGCTCAGTGACTGTGAAAGACAGGTTGATTGTTAGAGAGGAGAGCTCTGTGACTGTGAAAGACAGGTTGATTGTTGGAGAGGAGAGCTCAGTGACTGTGAAAGAGTGTGACTGTTGGAGAGGAGAGCTCTGTGTCTGTGAAAGACAGGTGATTATTGGAGAGGAGAGCTCAGTGACTGTGAAAGACAGGTGATTATTGGAGAGGAGAGCTCTGTCTGTGAAAGACAGGTGATTATTGGAGAGGAGAGCTCTGTGACTGTGAAGGAGTGTGATTATTGGAGAGGAGAGCTCTGTGTCTGTGAAAGACAGGTGATTATTGGAGAGGAGAGCTCTGTGTCTGTGAAAGACAGGTGATTATTGGAGAGGAGAGCTCTGTCTGTGAAAGACAGGTGATTATTGGAGAGGAGAGCTCTGTGACTGTGAAAGACAGGTGATTATTGGAGAGGAGAGCTCTGTGACTGTGAAAGACAGGTTGATTATTGGAGAGGAGAGCTCTGTGTCTGTGAAAGACAGGTTGAGTGTTAGAGAGGAGAGCTCTGTGACTGTGAAAGACAGGTGATTGTTGGGGTGCATTTGATGGGAGCTCCTGTAAGCAAAACTGCTGAAGTGCACGATGTGTTTGTGTGTGAGTTTCTAAGGTAACATCAGCATGGAACTCTCAGAGAGTGACATCATCACCAAAGGCTACTTGTCTTTGATTGATGCTTTATTTGTCCTCTTTAGACACTTCCTGGTCCTTTTTGTGTCTGTTACAGGGACCTTCCAGCCCTCCTGGTGGGGGTGGGGGGGGGGGGAGTGGGGGGTGGCGGGCAGACCCCATGCAAGAGGACACCAGCGGGTAATGACTTCATTAATTCTGTCCCGCGTCTCCAGGAAAGGGCGTTTTGGCACGAGGGCAATCTTCAGCTTGATTACCTCTGAAAGGCTCGGAGGTTTATTCTTCCAGATTTTCGGAATTTGACTTTATTGCTCTTCCTGTTTTTTTTTTATTCATCCCTGGAAACTGTCCATTGCAAAGTGCTGTGTGAAAACCTGTTGGATTCATTCAATCGTTCATTCATTCATTCATTCATTCATTCTTTCAGTGCTTTGTTAATAGCAGATCTGCATGTGATCCACATTGGTTGCCTTTGCTTAGCATTTCAGTCGTCTGACAGACCTCCTTACAGCTGGGGTGTCTGAAGGTGCTCCTGGACAATTGCAGCGTTGCTTCGTTTAAGTTTTCACCTTAAAATCCGCAACATATTCAGACCCAAGAACCCAGGTGAGTTAACACCGACACCAGAAGGCCACATTCCTCCTGCAGAGCATGGAATTATGGGTATTAAAAAACAACTTGCCAGTCTAATGCTCGTGTGACTCAAAAAACTTTTTTTAAATGAATCGGGGCGGTGGATTAGCCACGCCTCTCTCCTGGTCGAATAGCGAATCTCCCAGGATCCTTTAACGGGGGGAAACGAGCGTTTTTATGGGAGGCCCGGACCTGTGGAGAAGTCTGAAAGTGAAGTATCGTCTTTCGGCTGTAATGTCCCCTCTGCGTCTGCGGGGTTCCCCCGCGTGTCCTGTGCGCTCTGCTTCCCTCCTTCGCCAAACAGGAAGTGACAGCCAGAAAACGCTTTTAACGCCAGCGTGCGGTGTCGTGTAACGGTTGTTTTAAAAAAAATAAAAAATATATGGAAGGAGACGTTTTTCATAAATCTTTTCCTGTTGAGCCTCAATTGCTGATGATCTGTTCCTGCTCATGCCATCCGAGAGAGCGTGTTCTTACAGCGGGGCTGAAACCCCGGATCTGGAGGCCTACAGTGCCTGCAAGGAGACTTATCCCAGGTCCTTGAAGGTCATAGTACCTGCAAGGAGACTTATCCCAGGTCCTTGAAGGCTATAGTACCTGCAAGGAGACTTATCCCAGGTCCTTGAAGGCCATAGTGCCTGCAAGGAGACTTATCCCAGGTCCTTGAAGGCCATAGTGCCTGCAAGGAGACTTATCCCAGGTCCTTGAAGGCCATAGTGCCTGTAAGGAGACTTATCCCAGGTCCTTGAAGGCCATAGTGCCTGCAAGGAGACTTATTCCGGGTCCTTGAAGGCCATAGTGCCCGCAAGGAGACTTATCCCAGGTCCTTGAAGGCTATAGTACCTGCAAGGAGACTTATCCCAGGTCCTTGAAGGCCATAGTGCCTGCAAGGAGACTTATCCCAGGTCCTTGAAGGCCATAGTGCCTGCAAGGAGACTTATCCCAGGTCCTTGAAGGCTATAGTACCTGCAAGGAGACTTATCCCAGGTCCTTGAAGGCCATAGTGCCTGCAAGGAGACTTATCCCAGGTCCTTGAAGGCCATAGTGCCCGCAAGGAGACTTATCCCAGGTCCTTGAAGGCCATAGTGCCTGTAAGGAGACTTATCCCAGGTCCTTGAAGGCCATAGTGCCTGTAAGGAGACTTATCCCAGGTCCTTGAAGGCCATAGTGCCTGTAAGGAGACTTATCCCAGGTCCTTGAAGGCCATAGTGCCTGCAAGGAGACTTATTCCAGGTCCTTGAAGGCCATAGTGCCTGCAGGGCCTGCTGATCTGAGAGGTAGGCCCCTTTGGGACATGGGAGTTAACCCTGTTTAACAGCAGCGAGTTTCCCCGTCTCCCCGAACGATGCCTCTGCCACCACTCCCGCCATCCGATGGGGGAGCCTGCCCAGCACCTCCATCCCATGGTCACCACAGCAACACCCCCCCCCCCCCCCCAGGTATAGGGCTTCACCTGGAAGGTGCTGCTTTCCGTCGCGTAAGAGACTCCCTGGACCGAGCGCTGGTTATGTGGCAGGGGGGGGACAGCGCTCCTCTTCCCGAACTTGGCTGAGATTCCAGACTGGGGTGGGGGGGGGGGGCGGGGGGGCGGGCGGAGTGGAGCACCCTGTCTCCTCAAGGGGACGGGCTGCTCGGAGTGGGCCCTCTGTTATCAGGGATGATTCATTGCTAATAAATCAGGAGTGAGGGCGAGGGCTTTAATTGGTTACGCGCTCTCTGAATTATGGCCCCGGCAGGGCTGTTTGACTGAGGGCCGATATTTTTAGAAAGCGGTGGGTGCCGCTCGCGGCTCCGCGGCCCTCGCTGTACCCGTGCGTTACGTCACCGCCGCGCCTGCACTATAAATCAAAACCGCGCGGCCCTTTTACAGTCATACTCACCACCGCCGAGCATTCTGGGCCGGGCCGTAGAGGAGGCACAACCGCGTGTCGGCTACGAACATCGTGCCGTGAAGTACTCTTTCCAGCTCGACTGTTTCTTTCGCTCTTCCATTTCCCCCTGTACTTCGGTCAGGCTGATGTAGCTGAACCCTCCCATCTATGATGTCACTCTGGATCAAGGTCAAAGGTCGGTCCAAAGGCATATTAGGGAGCAGGAAAAACTACAGAAAAAGAAAAACTTTGCATGAGAGTACAGGGAAAATTAGACACAAATTAAAATAAACCTTCAAAATATGTAACACAATAGTTTTTTTTTTTTTTTTTTTTTTTTTGAACGTCAATTCTCTGATCCCAGTCCCTGGCTGTGCTGCATTGCAGAAAGGCAGAACTGAATAAACTGCAGGTGTCTATTCGCCTGGCCTGCTCAGTTTTCACCGAATTCTTCAGATGGAGCTGATTAATGATCATCTTGTGGGATGGGTGGAAGTCGGCACCATTTCCTGGAGGCAGGCGGACTCGGTTCTGCGGATCTGTTCAAAGAGTGGCTTTAAGGAGGTCCAAACAGCTGTGGTGTACAGCGCCTCAGAGAGAGAGAGAGAGAGAGAGAGAGAGAGAGCGGGTTTTATCTGATGGGCTTTCGTAATTAAAGCTCGCTCTCGTCAGAAGATCAGGCGGGTTAATCTGGAGGGTTAATTAACGCCGTCTTTTCTGAGTCCAGACCACAGAATGAGCAGTTATTGCTTATCTGAGGCAGGAATAAGCGGATATGATTGGCTGTGATGACTGGTGAGGCTGGAATGAGCTGATCTGATTGGTTGTGGAGGCTGCGCGGTCAGTGGGGGAGTGATGGCCGTGCGGAGGCTAGGGTGCGGAGGCTGACGTGCCCTGATTCCCTGATCCTCTGAGGAACCCCGACAAATTCCCACAATGCACCTCTCTCCTTGCGTCTGGGCCAGCAGAGCCCCCTCTGTGTCAGACCCACCGCTGGGGAAGGAGAGGCTCCACATCAACATGGGCCCTTGCTAAAAGGGTGTCAGCCCCCGACCTCCGGGCTGCCTGGGCCCGTGGTGGGCACAGCCCCAGTGCACTCTGGGAACATGTGTTTCCCGTTATCCCCGAGCACACCAGCTCGGAGGTCAGAGGTCAGAGGGGCCAGGGTGCTGTTCCAGGCCGAGGAGGAGGCGGGCCGGTCTGGAATAAGATCCACAAACGATCCACCTGCAGCCCACCGTGTCTCAGTATCCCCTGTTACCCGTCCGGGGACTGTGTCCTGGAGCTGTGCTGTCCAGCTGTGTGGAGCTGTGCTGTCCAGATGTGTGTGGAGCTGTGTGTGGAGCTGTGCTGTGGAGCTGTGTGTGAAGCTGTGCTGTGGAGCTGTGTAGAGCTCTGTGTGGGGCTGTGCTGTGGAGCTGTGTGTGAAGCTGTGCTGTGGAGCTGTGCAGAGCTCTGTGTGGGGCTGTGCTGTGGGGCTGTGCTGTCTGATTGAGCCGATCACTGCAGTGGCAGGGTCTGAACAAGCCAATCGCTGCATAACCTGGGAAGGACATCCCAGCTCAAAGCTTTTTCAGTGTGAATCTGCATAATCTTAAAATATTAAAACCCAACTTCAAGATGTAATCCGACTGGGCTCTTTAGCTTAATCTGTGGCTCAAATATAACACAGACATGCAAGTATTAGTGTGAGGAGAAAATCTCCAGAAAAAGAGAGTTTCCAGGCAAGCCTTAAAGTTACCCGACAAACCCATCAAGTCTCCAATAAACTGTCAAAGTCACCTGCATCCTTACACACACACACACACACACACTCTCAATTAGAAGTTCCCAGTTAATAAAGAGGCAGTGTAAAATATAGAACATGATCCTAGTTGAGCCCATGTTTTCTGAAGCCTGGCCTGATGCTTCTCTCTCCCGTGCTCATCTTCAGATTCAGTGTTTGTTAGAGCATGTGTATAAATGTGTGCGTTTACATGTGTGCTCTTCCTGCTCTGTCTGTTTGAGCGGAAACAAAGCCTTTTACAGCGCTGACCCGGAACAAAGATGGTACAGAGGGAGACCTTTAAAGACATTTTACACCCCCCACCCCGATGGGGCAGGGATGTGTAATTAGTGGGTAGCTCTGGGGACATACTCCCAGTGTGTCTTTTCTCCAACTTGCGCCTCATGGACAATGCGAAGGGGGGGGGGAGCGGGTTCCTGTGAAACCCAATCAGCTCTTTTATGAGTTTATTGCTTCCTTTTTGGTCCCGGGGGCCTTTCAGGGGTGCACCCTGACCCCCCCCCCCCCCCCCCCCCCAGCCCACCCCTCCACCCCTCTCTGAAAGAACAGGTCTTTCGCTGTGAGAGATTGTCATCGTTATCCTCCCAATTAACGCCGCTTGTCCTCGTTAAATTCAATTAGTTCTTTATTGGAGGGTTCCCAGGGAGGCATGGTGAGCGGAGGGGGGCTGGGGGGGGCGGGACTGGGGGGGGGAGTTGGGATGCTGGGACGACACTTTCTCAGTGACCCGGCTTTTGAGAGGAGCAGAAAGGCTGTTCAGCCCTGCTGTGTAAAACCCATGAGAATGCACACACACACACTATACATACACACACACACACACACACACACACTCACACACACACACACACGCACACACACTCACACACACACACACACACACACACACACGCACACACACTCACACACACACACACATGCACAAACACTCACACACACGCACTCACACACACACACACACACACACTCACACACACACACACACTCACACACACAGACACACAATCAGCATGAGTCTGGAATGAATCAGCCAATCAGCATGAGTCTGGAATGAATCAGCCAATCAGCATGAGCCTGGAATGGGACAGCAGCTTGGCTGTTAGCGCTGAACCGTTAGCATGTTACTGCTGAGCCCAGAGTTTCTCTGACTCCCCGTTAGGAGGAGAATAAATCACATGTTTAATAATTAGGGGCAGAAAAAGTCTCGTAATTCTGAGCACCTCTCACTGGTCACCTGTGGAAGAGAAAGGGCCAGTGTGTTAGGCCTGTTTTCAAAGACAACCAAAACCCCTGAGCAAGCGTTTTCACTCACACACAGAGAGAGAGAGAGAGAGAGAGAGCGCGCGCATGGAAGGGGGAGAGAGAGATTTCTGTTCAAAAGGCATGTTCTTTAAGGTGGTGTGTGTGTGTGTGTGTGTGTATGTGTGTGTGTGTGCGCGAGTGTGTCAGGCGAAGCAGGATGTTTTTTTATAGGTGATGCTGTTAGTCATCAATGCGTGCTAATGTTTTCTCTTGTTACAGCAATAAAGCTTAATTGAATTTTAAATTGAAAGAGAGAGAGAGAGAGAGAGAGAGAGAGAGAGAGAGATTTGGAGAGTCCCTGAGTGAGATTTATGCTGCCCTTTAATTGTTTTGAATGAAAATTTTTCCTGAACCCGACACTCTTCACAGGGTATAGGAGAGAGATTTTATTCTTTGGTGGCATTTTTGCGGCAGAAATAAGCAGTCTTGTCGGACAGAGGCCCGTCTTTGCTTTAATGAGCTGTAATGTTGGAATGTGGGATGCTTCCACACACACACACACACACACACACACACATCTGAAGCCGTGGGCGCTGGTAGTTTGTTTATTTTGCTAATAGCCCCAGGTTAGCTCCACAGGAAGGACACGTGCTGTGGGCCTGTAATGGGAGCCATCTGCCTGAACACACAGCTACCACGATTTGGGACTGTGCTCAGTGACCGTGCTTAGTGGCTGTACTTACTGAACATTGTAGTGACCATGCTTTGTGGCTGTACTTACTGAACATTGTAGTGACCATGCTTTGTGGCTGTACTTACTGAACATTGTAGTGACCATGCTTCGTGGCTGTACTTACTGAACATTGTAGTGACCATGCCTGGTGACTGTACCTAGCCACCACTGTGCTTAGTGACTGTACTAAGTGGTCGTGCTACCTGACTGTCCTATGTGATTGTGCTTAGTGACTGTACTAAGTGGTCGTGCTACCTGACTGTCCTATGTGATTGTGCTTAGTGACTGTGCAGAACAGCACAGACATAGTGGTACAGACACAGCAGTGCAGACAGCAGCACAGACACAGTAGTACAGACACAGTAGCACAGACACAACAGCACAGAC
The DNA here is from genome assembly GCF_013347855.1 of Anguilla anguilla. Classification (NCBI taxonomy): domain Eukaryota; kingdom Metazoa; phylum Chordata; class Actinopteri; order Anguilliformes; family Anguillidae; genus Anguilla; species Anguilla anguilla. The sequence continues at coordinate 66,983,433 of NC_049204.1, forward strand.
AACAGCACAGGCACAGCAGCACTGACACAACAGCACAGACAACAGTACAGACACAACAGCACAGACACTGCAGCACAGACACCCATTATTGTTGACTGTGGTATTTCCATATGTGGCATCATTAGAGTATTTTCCTGGTTCAGTGTCCAGGTTGCTCCCGGTAACAGGGTTGCTCCCGGTAACAGTGTTGCTCCCGGTAACAGGGTTGCTCCCGGTAACAGGGTTGCTCCCGGTAACAGGGTTGCTCCCGGTAACAGGGTTGACAGCCCCATTGCCCCGCAGTGATGCTCTGATAGTGTGGAATTAAAGGCACTCAGCTGGTGCACTGACAGACCCCCCCCCCCCTCCCGCGTTTTGGGACTTCATCACCTTTACATGGCACCCCCAAACCGCCCAGTGGCGGTAATTCACTGCAAGGGGAAGGGGGGTGAGGGTGGGGGGCAATTTCGCACAGTTCAGGGAAGAACCTAAAAGACAAAAATCCTCAGAGATTTGTAGAATGCAGCAAAGTTCATTCTACAAAGAGAACGCCCCCCCCCCCCCCCCCCAATTCCCTGGCAAAAAAAAAATCAAAATCCCAAACTAACGAGAGCGTTTGAAAACATCCTGCGAGGTGCTCCCTCATGGCTGAAGTTTTTTTTTTGGGGGGGGGGTTCTGCTTTATGACCCCCCCCCCCCTCATGCCGAACCTGAGGAATTTGGGGGAAACACCCCCCCCGCCCCGGCCCAGCCCATCTGGTGGGAGAGGAGGTGCAGATTTGGGACGAAAGTTCCCTTCATGACGGAGGTCAGGAGAACACGTCTCCAAGGAGAGAGAAGCATTTAACGCCCCCCCCCCCTCCTCTTTACACCCCTTCCTCTCTCTTCGTTCTTTTGTTTATTTATCTTTCTCTGTGTGTGCCCCAGAGTTAAGCTTATTTTAGGGGTCTGCTCTGTGGGTCACACTCGTCCTGGGACACTGTTCTCTCTCTCTCTCTCCTCTCTCTCCACATATACTACATGCACATATACAGTATGTGCACACACACACACACACACACACACACAGGTTTATGCATTGTGACCCTACTATAATAACTCTCTAGGTAGTTGTCGATGGACTCTTCTTGCAGTCTGATCATGTCCTGCAGTGACATTCTCAGTCACCTGAGGAAGAGCTGCTCTTCTGTTTTTCCTCACATATCACGCTAATGCACGAGCATCACGGTCATCGAGGACTGCCCCCCAACAGCATCACCCCCCCCACCCAACAGCATCACCCCCAGGAGTTATACACTGCTCCATACCCCCCCCCCCCACCCTTACAGCATCACCCCCAGGAGTTATACACTGCTCCACCCCCCCCCCCCCCAACAGCATCACCCCCAGGAGTTATACACTGCTCCACCCACACCCCCCCCAACAGCATCACCCCCAGGAGTTATACACTGCTCCACACCGCCCCCCCCCCCCCCATATCTGACACATGCCCCGAAAAGGTGAGGTCACTTCCTGTGTGAATATCTGACACATGCCCTGAAAAGGTGACGTCACTTCCTGTGTGAATATCACTTAGCCACCTATAGCACATCCCTGTCATCTGCCATCCATCAAAGAGCAAGGGAGCGCTCTCTCTCTCTCTCTATTCCCCTCTTTTTCTCTCTCTGTCTCTGTCTCAGTATTCCCCTCTCTCTCCCTCTCGCAGTTTCTCTATTCCCCTCTCTCTGTTTCTCTCTCCCTCTCTCTGTTTCTCTTTTCCCCTCTCTCTCCCTCTCGCTGTCTCTGTATTCCCCTCTCTCTGTCTCTCTCCCTCTCTCTCTCTCTATTCCCCTCTGTCTCTCTCTCCCTCTCTCTGTCTCTCTCTTCCCCTCTTTTTCTCTCTCTCTCTCTGTCTCTGTATTCTCCTCTCTCTGTCTCTCTCCCTCTCTCTGTCTCTCTATTCCCCTCTTTTTCTCTCTCATCCTCCTTTTCTCCGTGATTCAAGGCTTCGGACGGGCTGCTTTAGCCCGGGGGGAAATATTCAGCGTCGCCAAAACATTCCCCTTCTGTGGATGGGTACCAATAAAAAGAAAATAAATGAGAATTATATTTTTCTCTCTCCCTCCCCGTCTCATGGAATCTCACAGCCCTGTACATGCTTTATTGGCTTGGGGACACATAGGCTTTATATTGCCAATGTAATCATTTACTTAAACTTAAATCAACGGTAACAAACCCATCAGCTGCATGTCAGTCTACTTTTTTTTATTTAAAATTTTGATTTACATTTTATTATTTACTGAAGTAAAACAATTAGACAAATAGTTTTAAATTAAAAATACAATATGTATTTACTTAACATACATTACATTAAACTACAAATGGAATGAACTGAGTCTTCTTTATTTTTCTTCCTCGCTTTCCCCGCCTCTCTCTCTATCTTTCTGCCTCCCTCCCTCCTCTGACTCTCTCTCCCTCTCTTTCTTTCCATCTCTAACTCAATCTCTTTCTCCTTCACTCACATTCTCTCTCCCTCTCTCCCTCCATCTCTCTCTCTCTCTCTCTATCCCCCTCTCTCTCACCCAGCCAGTCCTGGTTAATTAGTCCTGATTGATTGGTCTGTAATTACTCTCCCCAGTGATGACAGACTGAGCTTTGCAGAAATTCATCTCTCATATCTTATTTTCGTTTTTTCCCTGCAGCCTCTCTCTCTCTCTCTTTAAGCTGCTGGGTCGGGCCGCGCGATTGGGCCTGCCGTAGCCGAGGCTGCTGTAACCGCGGTAACGTGGGAGGAGCTAGCACATCACCGGTCCACCCTGTGTAAAAATCAGCTGTGATTTATCAGGGCTCCACTGAAATCCCAGCCTGGCCCTCGGGGAGCTGAGAGGTGCGTCGTAAAGGTAAATGCGGCTTCTCTTCCTCTCGAACTGAGACTGAGAACGGCACTGAGGTCATGAGACTGAGAACGGCACTGAGGTCATGAGACTGAGAACGGCACTGAGGTCATGATGCAGTTTAAGAGCAAAACTATAAAACAGTTACAGTCTGAGAGGGCTGTTCAGCACCCCCCCAAGTAACACACACACACGCACGCACGCACACACATACACACGCACGCACGCACATGCACACACGTACACACACATACGCACACGCACATACACACGCACGCACGCACATGCACACACATACACACGCACGCACACACACACACACACACACATACACACGCACGCACGCACATGCACACACATACGCACGCACACGCACGCATACACACACATACACACGCACGCACACACACACACACATGCACACACTCACACACACACACACTCATGTGCACGCAGCCCCCCCCCCCCCCCCCCCCCGCAGTCCCAGCCTTGTAAAACAGTGATAGACGCTGTGCTTTTGACGGGAGGGTGGGGTGGAATGCTTTCACACCTCATCCTGTCAGGAGCTGGCCCTTTGGGGGGGGGGGGGGAGAGTGTCCATGTTCCAGCCCAAGTGGGGGTGGCCATCTCAGTGTCTCTGTTCCCACGAGCCGATCGGAGCTGAGCTGAACCGGTCCAGGCCAAGTCCAACCGAGCTGGACCACGGACACTGGGGCTGATGTGTAGCAGTTTGTTTTACTTTTAAGAAGCAAAAATAACTCGCTGTGTTTATTTTTCACTACTGACAAGAATCAAGAGGCCCGAGGCCTGTGGGCTCAGTCAGTCCGCCTGTGGTGGGGCACACATTAAAGAGCCTGCGCTCCCTTCCCCCAAACTGCGTCCCCTCCCCCAAAACTGTGTCCCCTATCCCCAAACTGTGTCCCCAAACTGCATCCCCTATCCCCAAACTGTGTCCCCAAACTGCATCCCCTATCCCCAAACTGTCCCCCAAAACTGTGTCCCTAAACTGCATTCCCTATCCCCAAACTGCGTCCCCTATCCCAAAACTGTGTCCCCAAACTGCGTCCCCTATCCCCAAACTGTGTCCCCAAACTGCATCCCCTATCCCCAAACTGTGTCCCCAGACTGTGTCCCCAATCCCCAAACTGCGTCCCCTATCCCCAAACTGCGTCCCCTATCCCCAAACTGTGTCCCCCAACTGCATCCCCAAACTGTGTCCCCAGACTGCGTCCCCTATCCCCAAACTGCGCCCCCTATCCCCAAACTGTGTCCCCAAACTGCGTCCCCTATCCCCAAACTATGTCCCCAAACTGCATCCGCTATCCCCAAACTGCGTCCCCTATCCCCAAACTGTGTCCCCAAATTGCATCCCCTATCCCCAAACTGTGTCCCAAGACTGCGTCCCCTATCCCCAAACTGTGTCCCCAAACTGCATCCCCTATCCCCAAACTGCGCCCCCTATCCCCAAACTGTGTCCCCAAACTGCGTCCCCTATCCCCAAACTGTGTCCCCAGACTGCATCCCTTATCCCCAAACTGCGTCCCCTATCCCCAAACTGTGTCCCCAAACTGCATCCCCTATCCCCAAACTGTGTCCCCAAACTGCATCCCCTATCCCCAAACTGTGTCCCCAGACTGCGTCCCCTATCCCCAAACTGCGTCCCCAAACTGCATCCCCTATCCCCAAACTGTCCCCCAAAACTGTGTCCCTAAACTGCATCCCCTATCCCAAAAGTGTGTCCCCAAACTGCGTCCCCTATCCCCAAACTGTGTCCCCAAACTGCATCCCCTATCCCCAAACTGTGTCCCCAGACTGTGTCCCCAATCCCCAAACTGTGTCCCCAAACTGCATCCCCTATCCCCAAACTGTCCCCCAAAACTGTGTCCCTAAACTGCATCCCCTATCCCCAAACTGTGTCCCCAAACTGCATCCCCTATCCCCAAACTGTGTCCCTAAACTGCATCCCCTATCCCCAAACTGTGTCCCCAAACAGCATCCCCTATCCCCAAACTGTGTCCCCAAACTGCATCCCCTATCCCCAAACTGTCCCCCAAAACTGTGTCCCTAAACTGCATCCCCTATCCCCAAACTGTGTCCCCAAACTGCGTCCCCTATCCCCAAACTGCGTCCCCAAACTGCATCCCCTATCCCCAAACTGCGTCCCCTATCCCCAAACTGTGTCCCCAAACTTCGTCCTCTATCCCCAAACTGTGTCCCCAAACTGCATCCGCTATCCCCAAACTGCGTCCCCTATCCCCAAACTGTGTCCCCTATCCCCAAACTGTGTCCCCTTTTCTGAACTGCTGAGGTCCTCCTGCACCAGTCAGATGAGTCCTGTTAGAGAACCAGAGGTGAGGCGGGTCCTGTCAGTATGATTTTGAACTGGTGGGTGAAGGTTTTGAGATGGGGGGGGAGGTTTGAGCTGGGGGAGAAGGTTTTGAGCTGGGGGTGAAAGTTTTGAGATGGGGGATGAAGGTTTTGAGATGGGGGATGAAGGTTTTGAGATGGGGGATGAAGGTTTTAAGATGGGGGGGGGGGGGTTGTTTTGAGATGGGGGGGTGTAGATAGAGTCAGCAGAGAGGGACTTGCTGTCCCGTGTGAGTAAACATCCCCTCCCCAAAACGAGCCGGTCTGAGCTCCACTTTAAATTCAGCACTGTTCTGACCCCTCAACTCTCCCTCCTTCTTTATTACTTTCATTCATTCGCTCGTTCGCTCTCTCCCTCTTTCTTCTGCCCCTTTGTGCGGCTCCGTCTCCTCACGACACCCTGTGGCTCTTTTACGGCGGGGCTTCTCCTTTTGTTCTGAGCTGCGGTCGGCCCGAAAAAGCCGGTAAATCTGAGAGCTCCTAAAATAAACAGCGCCGTCTTTGTTTCGCCTTCAAAGTGCATAAATCTGTCAGCAGAGCGTTTGGATACCCTGTCTGTGCTGGCTGTCCTAGTTAACCTCAAGCTAACTTACCCCCCACACCCCCCCCCCCCTTACCCCTGGGGTCCCACCAAATTCCAAACAGCCCAAGGAGATCTGTCATTCATAGGAAGAGCACACAAAAAAGCTTTCAACTGTACAACTTTCCCAAAATGCCCCACTACCCTCCCGCTACTCTCCCTGCTCTGCACAGTGAATGTTGCAACTCTTGAAACACGGCTTAATTACAGGAGCGATTAATTAAAGGAATTAAAACGTTGACCTGAGCACACAGAGGCTGACCGCCCATACCCCCCCCCCCCGCCCCCGCCCCCGCCCCCAGCCGTGGAGCTCAGCCCCGTTTGAGTCCACCGTTACTCTGTGTAATTAAGGCCCTGTCATCTCCCCCCGTCGCTCTGCTTATCATAAGTCCAGCCCTCTCCCCGTTCGTTAGTTCCCCTGCCTGATCTCGGTCCCGGTCCCTGCTGACGAAATGGCGCACCCAGCCAGGCCACTAATCCCCCCCGCTCAGCCAGCGCCAGCGCGCCGTCGCATTGGATGCCCGTAACGACCAATCACGCGACAGCCCTGTCTCGTGCCGCTCGTTAACCTGGGGAGACGGAGAGAGAGAGGGACTGAGAGAGAAAGAGAGGGAGAAAGAGAGAGAGAGAGAGAGACAGAGCGATTGTGAGAGAAAGAGAGGGAGAGAGGGAGAAAGAGAGAGAGAGGGAGAGGGTGATTTAGAGAGATTTCATTACAACATAACCTCATTATAATGACAGTCGTTGCTGTAGTGTTCAGTCATTAAAATGTGCACTTGCTGCCCTGCTTATGTGTGGAAGAGGAGAGGAAATGAGAGAGAAAGAGGGAGGAAAACAGGAAGGGATGAGAGATGGAGACAGAGACGGATAAAAGAGAAATGGATGGAGTGAATGAAAGAAAGACAGAGAGAGCTGGCATCAGGAGTGACCCAGAATGAGACTATGCTATCGTAGAGTATTAGTCTGTTTCACCTTAACTGTCCTCAGGAGGGATCAAAGGCTCTCTCTCTCTCTCTCTCTCTCTCTCTCTCTCTCTCTCTCTCGTGAGTTAAATGTAGACTATTGGAGTTGATTCAGCAGTGAAGGTGGTTCTGTGCTTGGACAGAGAGTGCGGGTGTTTGAGAGGTGGGGTTGGGAGTGTGGGGGTGTTTGAGAGGTGGGGTTGGGAGTGTGGGGTGTTTGAGAGGTGGGGTTGGGTGTGTGGGGTGTTTGAGAGGTGGGGTTGGGAGTGTGGGGGTGTTTGAGAGGTGGGGTTGGGAGTGTGGGGTGTTTGAGAGGTGGGGTTGGGAGTGTGGGGGTGTTTGAGAGGTGGGGTTGGGAGTGTGGGGGTGTTTGAGAGGTGAGGTTGGGTGTGTGGGGTGTTTGAGAGGTGGGGTTGGGTGTGTGGGGGTGTTTGAGAGGTGGGGTTGGGTGTGTGGGGGTGTTTGAGAGGTGGGGTTGGGAGTGTGGGGGTGTTTGAGAGGTGGGGTTGGGGGTGTGGGGGTGTTTGAGAGGTGGGGTTGGGAGTGTGGGGGTGTTTGAGAGGTGGGGTTGGGAGTGTGGGGGTGTTTGAGCGTGGGGCATAAAGAGTGTGTTACTCCGCACACGGTGAGGACAGGCTCCTGTTCCGGGGTCAGTAACCGGGGGCAACGCACGCCGCGTCCTTGGGCCTCCGCGTGGTGACGGCGGTCCGGCCCCCCTGCGCCGACCGTAACCCTGAAAACCCCTCTCCCACTTTACCCCTCGCCCCAACACCCACCCCCACATCCCAGCCACACAAACGCATTCCTCTACTCCCATCGGCCCTCCCCCCACATACCACCCCCCCCCCCCCACGCCACCGCCCTCCCCATCCCTGCTGCGTTTGCTGATTACGATCGCCTGGGCCTGCCTGCCAGCTGTGTGCAGGTCTGAGTGTTTAATGCTACCGCTAACGCTACTGCTACCGCTAATGCTACTGCTAACGTGCTGCTAACACTACTGCTACCGCTAATGCTACTGCTAACGTACTGCTAACAATACTGCTACCGCTACTGCTACTGCTAACTTACTGCTAATGCTACTGCTACCGCTAATGCTACTACTACTGGTAATGCTACTGCTGCCGCTAACGCTATTGCTTATGCTATGTATCAATGTCTAAGGGTGTCAAGCAACGCAAACTGAGAAGCCTGAATGGCCCTGGTCATGGATGAACCGTGCTCTACTCTGCGTGCAGCGGGGAGGGGAGGGGAGGGGAGGGGGCCCTCGGCCGTGACTGCGGGCGATTACAGCGCCCCACCTCCCCAAACTCGATCCACACGCTTACCGTGTGACCGCACCATGTGCATGTGAAATGCGTGTCACAGAACTGCATGGTGTAGCAGTCAGAGCGCTGGATCTGAGGGCCACGGTGTTAGTCCTGTGGGGGGGGGGGGGGGGGGGGGGCGTTTCTGGGATGTTCCCCCGTCCCCCTGTCCCCCTGTCCCCCTGTCCCCCCGTCCCCCTGTCCTCCTGTCTCAGCTGAACACACTTTGTTAATAAAGAATCAGGCAGACGGAGTGATTTAAAAGATGATTTAGTCTTGCTGTGAGGACTCTGTTATGGATGGGGCCCGCTGATTTGGCTGGGGTGGGAGATTTACAGTGTCAGAAAGCTGCAGAGCATATTCATCACACGCATTCATCTCCCCCCCAATCCCCCCCCCCCCCCCCCCCCCCCACCTGTCGCAGTTTTCATCCTGACAGCGCCGCCCTTTTCAAGGTTTTCTCTCTGCAGAACGAGTCCCTGTTTCCAGAGAGGAGGCAGGAAAATAAAAAAGGTTCCGGAATGTTCCGGAGTTTCCAGGGGAGACGGGAGGATGCTGTGATTGGCTGAAAGAGCACCACAGGAAAAAAAGAGGCCTTGAATCAGCTCAAACTGTAACTCCACCAGCACCCTCGCTGCCATTGAGTGTATTAAAATAATCTGCCCCCCCCCACCACCCCACCCCAGGGTGTTGGGTATCGGGGGGTTGGAGGGGGGGTCTATCCCACAGCAGGTTTATCGGCACAGATAAGATCCCCGCCCCACGTTTGGTTTGGAACCTGGGCGCGTGTATGCAGAGACAGGCTTCGGGACGTTAGCGGGATTCAGTGTGGGGGGGTGTGGGTGGGGAGGGGGGGATGATAGCCGGTGAGGCTAATGCAGTGGGATGCCAGCTAACCCCCCCCCCCCCCCCCCCCATAATTCTGCCCTGGAGGGGCTTGCTCTAATTAGCTTTGCCAGCTGACCCAGTAATGACAGTCTGGGGGGGGGGGGGGGGGGGGGGGGGGCACACACATGGGTGTGGGCTTTGGGATGGGGGTTATGAGCTTAGAGATGATCGCATAGTGACTGATGTCCCCCCCCATCTCTCTCTCTCTCTCTCTCTCTCTCTCTCTGTCGTTCTCTCTGTCACTGCCTCTCTCTCTCTCTCTCTCTCTCTCTCTCTCTAATAATAACTGGTTTTCTGAAGAGCTGCTCTTCTCAGATTCCTCTGCAGAGATTAACAGAGGCGGGCAGAATGTCAGCAGGGAGGCAGGACTGCGCTGCATGGCAGACTAATTAAAAGCAATTAAAGTGGGGGAAAAAAAGTCAATTCTAAGAAATGGAAGTTAAATAAAGTTATGTAAAACTTTGAATGAGTTGCAGCTTGAAAAGGCGTGACTCTGAACCCAGGGATTTCTCGAAAGAAGACGCAGTGATGAAAACTGTTCCGCAGCCTAACATCTTTAACACGTTCTCTCCTCCTCCTCTTTCTGCTAATCCTCCTCCTCTTTCTGCTAATCCTCCTCCTCCTCTTCTTTCTCTCTCTCCTCTCTCTTCTCAGCAGGGTTGGGATTTAATGGATGGTCCAGAGATTTCCGGAACGCTGTTCCCCTCCGGCCACACCCTGACCCGGCCTGTTTAACGCTGCTCTTGGGTAACGGGAGCTGTGATTGGCTGGGTCATAACCGTGACCTGCTGATTGGCTGGGTCATAACCGTGACCTGCCGCTTCTTCTAAACACACCCAGGGTGAAAGTAAGAAAATCTTCAGACTTTTTATTCACTGTTGCATATACCACTGCACTGGACCCCTGGTATGTGTGTTGCAGATTGCACTTTAGGAAATAACTATTTTAGATTTATTTCCTATTTTTATTTCCTACATTACCATCATGTTTCCACTGTGAAATACACACTGTGCCAACTTTACTGTATGGCTTTAGGGAAGAACAGGACATTTGTGAGGACATCACACACACAGGCACACACACACGCACACACACACACACTCACACACACACACGCTAGGAATGGAAGCATTAGCTGTTTCTGATGGCATTGGGTGTGTGAACAGTTGGTCTCTGAAAAAGGGTAAATTACCAACACATGCTGTGAAACGTGACAGCGCAACTACTGTGTGTGTGTGTGTGTGTGTGTGTGCGCGCGCACGCGTGTGTGTGTGCGTTTGTGAGAATTCTATCAAACTTGAAGGCCACCCCATGAGGGTCCGCTTTTATCCACAGAAATAGACGCTTGAAACTGTCGCAAGCCTTAAACGTTTTTAAAATAACCACAGATTTACAGATTTTGTTAATGTGGTTGTTGTTTCTTTATTTATTTTTTTTTTCTTTATGTTGTTGCCAAATTGTGACCTGGTCCCTCTGTTATTACAACAACAAGTGCTAAATTTAATGATATGTGTATATTAAAAAAAGAAAAAAAAAAACATTTAATCTGTAAACTCCAGGTTCAGTCTCTGTTTCCTCTGCCTTGGCTGTGTCAGAGCTTTAAATTAAACGCATCAGAACACCCTTTCCCAGCCCGTTTTAAAATGCGTGTTTATTTGTGTTTGGAGTATGAATTATGAGACTAAAGAACACAGGCCTCTGAGGCGACTTCAGTGCGTCACGTCTCAGTGACAACTTCCTTACCCACAAACCCCAAAATCCACAGCGGCCCCAGGATGGGTGTTTCCCAGCATGCTCTGGGAAGAGTGGGTGTTTCTGTTCGCTCCCGCTCATGCTTATTTTGTCCGAAGGAAAGGGTTACCGTCCGGTTTCCCTTCTGAAGTTTTTTTTTGAATGAGTTTTATTTGGCATCTTTTCTTCTTTTTCTTCTTCTTTTTTTTTTCCTGAGGTGACCCAAACTGCGGCGCATAGCAACCGCTCGCCACGGAAACGAAGTTTATTTAGCGCAGCGGAATGGCGTCCGCCTTCCCAGCCCCTCCCCAAACTCCCCCGGCCCCTCCCCCTCGCCCCGCCGCGTCCCGGCCCGCCGCGGGAACGCTCCCGCCAGGAGAACCGCACCGTTCCCATGGATACGTCCAGCTGGGGCGCATTCCGTCAGCGCGGTGGTGAGAAATGAAAGGTTTCTGCGTCTGCAAGCGCAGGATGCACACAATTATTTATGTCCGTAAAGTTGCGGGATTGCTTTTGGCTTGCGAAAGCCTGCCGGCTGTTTTTGCAGCGCGGCTGAAGTTTAGTCTACTGTGATGTATGTGTATACTCTGCTTCGCCTCAGACATCAATCAGTTCAGATCCATACTCTGATAGGGCTAATTAGAACTTGCCAGGCCTCTGGCTGTCTCCGGATGGTGTGTGTGCGTGTGTGTCTGTATGTGTGTATGAGTGTGCGTGTGTGTGTGTGTGTGTGTGTGTGTTGTCTGTGTGTGTGTGCATAGTGTTCGTGTTTGAGTGCCTGTGCATGTTTTATTTGTATGTATGCTATAACTGTTTATAACTGAAACAAGGAAAACAAACCTTTGCACGTGTATGTGTGTGTGTGTGTGTGTTTGTGTGTGCATGTGTGTGATGTCTGTGTTTGTGCTGTAATCTCTGTGTCTGTGCTATAGTGTCTGTGTTTGTGCTGTAATGTCTGTCTGTGCTGTAATGTCTGTGTCTGTGCTGTAGTGTCTCTGTTTGTGCTGTAATGTCTGTGTCTGTAATCTGTGCCATAATGTCTGTGTTTGTGTCTGTGTCTGTGCTACCAGGGCCTACATCTCTCCATGCACATACACATCCACCATTAATACCATCTTTATTCTCAGAGCAAGAGAGACAGAGAGAGAGAGGGAGAGTGGGAGGGGGAGAGAGAGAGAGAGAGAGAGAGAGAGAGAGCCCAGGTCTAACGAGTCAGCAAGCCGCACCGGCCGCTCTAATTGGCCGATCTTTTCTGGGGAGTTAACTGGACAGAAAACTTTACTATACTTCATAGAAATATGAAAATGAAGGAACGATTCTGGTACGCTGAAATGCAGAAAACCTGCGCAGGGTGGAACCACGTGTAGTGGTCTCTCTGAAGGCGTAAAGATGCTGCAACGCCAAACGGGAGAAAACTCGGACATGTTGTTTCATAAGCAATTGCCCCCTCCTTGTCTGCTGTGCATTTGAAGCATAATTCATCACCGTGGCGATGGACATGCTTTATGAAAACGACCAATCAAGCTGTTCCTCTCGGCTGCGGCCCCTTCCACTAGAGCCGTGAAAATCGCTCCTCGCTCCCCGATCGCTCCCCGATTTTGTCCGCCGGCAAACTTCCTCAGACAAACCGTCGCTGAAGATCAGACCGGGACCTCTGGATCTCATGCACAGGTAACAGAGGGAAAACGTTTTACACAGATAACAGGAATGTTTTAGTCTCCAAACCTGTACCCATCAGAGTGATAGCTAAAGCGGGCTACAGTGAGAGAGCTGGAATGTGCTTTTCTTTAAAATGAAGAAATACATTTATTTTAACTACAAACACACAGACACACACACACACACACACACACAAACAAACACACAAACACACACACACACACACACAGACACACACACACACACATACACATACAAACACGCACAAACACACACACACACAATATATAAAAAATGTTTTTCTTGTTTCAGCTCCAATTATAGCAAACACGCAGATTCTCAAATAGGCACATGCTTTATTCACCACAAAGACACAAACTCTTCAGACGCCCTGGTGAGCACTTAAGAAGTTATGACTATGCTCTGTGTGGAGGTCAGAGGTCAGCGTTTGCTGTGTCTGAGCGTTCCTCCGCCCTCCCCTCGGCTGTTCTGCACCTGCGGATCCCCTGGAGGGGCAAGTACTGCAGATGGGAATGCTGCACTGGATGGGAATACCGTGCTGGAAGGGAATGCTATGCTGGATGGGAATGCCATGCCAGATGGGAATGCTGTGCTGGATGGGAATTCCGTGCTGGATGGGAATAAAGTCCTGGATGGGATAGCCATGCCAGATGGGAATGCCATGCCAGATGGGAATGCTGTGCTGGATGGGAATGCTGTGCTGATCATTCCCTCTGGAGCCCCTGGATCATTCCGTCATCGTCTCTCTCCACCGTGTCAGAGTTCTGGCGGTTTGGGGGCATTATTGGTTTTTTAGAGGGATCAAGAAAGGTACTGAGAAGAAGCAATAACTCCTTATTGCTTTATGCAATGATATTTATATTTATTCTGAATAATTAATTTTCATATTTCAGTACTCCCCTTTGCCCTGGTACTGAGTCTGGAAAATGCGGTTCCTCTCCTGCAATATTTTAAATGGAAGCTCGGTTTTTTTTTCTTCCTTCCTTTTTTTTTTTTTTTTTTGATGTTCCCAAGCTGAAATGTAATTTAGACGTTTCCTTGATTTTTTTAGGCATGTCTTTGATGTGTCGTAGATGTTTGTAATGTTGAAGTGCTTGTGAAACTGAACACCCCTCTACTCTCATGGCCTTGTCCTTCTGGCTCCTTCACATCAGAACTTTCCATGGATTGTGCCTGGCTCTGATCCTGCTGCACAGACTCATCCCTCTGCCGGACTCATCCCGAACCCCAGGTCACGCGGATGACATCGTCCCAGAGGCAGCAAGCTGGGCCTCACTCCTCCCAGCGTGTGATTGGACATGAGAGCTGCTGCTCATGGGGAGGGACGGCTAAGAGGGGGGGGGGTCAGTGTTACGGTTGGGGCTCACTGGAAGGCTGCCCCTGTTCTGGTTAAACAGGGCTCAGGTGGATGAGAGAGTCAGTGCTTAAGAGCAGTGCAGGAGAGCAGCGCAGGAGAGCAGTGCAGGAGGACCGCGAGCGGGAAACTCCTCTGCCGGGGTCGGGGGTCGGGGTTCAGGGGTCGGCTCTGCTCCGCTACGTCGTAGGCTCCGGTCCTAAATCAGCCTTTCAGCAGCTCCGCTGGGTTTATATGGGGTTTGGAACATGGCCCCACGCCCCCTAACTCTAGTCAAACCCCCCCCCCCCACACACACACACACCCCCACGCTCGCTCCCTGGTGTTTTACAGCCTTGCTCTGTGCTGGGCCAGGCTGCAAATCTGGGGCAGTATGAACCGAGGGTGGGGGGTGGGGGGCGGGGGAGGCGGGGGTCAGAGTGGAGTCACGACGTCAGACAGAAGATCTCTGGTGACCTGGCTCACCGGAATCAGCCATTAGAACCCATCTCCCCCGGGTCTCCCCAGGACCTGTTATAAATACAAAAATGGAAAAACGCTCCAATAGTGAGAACACTAGCAGGAGGAATATGTCTTTCAGGGCATGGTATAGTCTCCAAGTCGTGGTAATTGTCTTTGCATAGTGGAGATTTTTTTCAGGACTGTTTAGCCAGTGCAGTTTTTAAGGGGGTTTTTGCTCCTGGAAATAGTCCTTCAGCAGTGAGAATAGTGCTTCAGCACTTAGAATAGTCCTTGTGCAGTGAGAATAGTCTTTCAGCAGTGAGAATATTCATTGTGCAGTGAGAATAGTCTTTCAGCAGTGAGAATAGTCCTTGTGCAGTGAGAATAGTCTTTCAGCAGTGAGAATATTCCTTATGCAGTGAGAATAGTCTTTCAGCAGTGAGAATATTCCTTGTGCAGTGAGAATAGTCTTTCAGCAGTGAGAATAGTCCTTGTGCAGTGATAATAGTCTTTCAGCAGTGAGAATAGTCCTTGTGCAGTGAGAATAGTCTTTCAGCAGTGAGAACAGTCCTTGTGCAGTGAGAATAGTCTTTGCATCTGTGAATAGCACAACCTCTCTCTCTATCATTCCCTCTTTTCTCTTCGGCCTCCTGCAGATGGAGCTGGCCCTCTGAGCTGTAACTCTTAACTGAATCCTTTATTTATTGTTTCTGCAGCTTTTTTCTGGTCTGCTGGACGGGTACCATTAGTGTGGGTGACACACTGACCTCCTGCTCCCCTGGACTCTTCCCATGATCCTCTCTAATGGAAACTCTGCACTGTCTCAATCCGCACTCTACTTCACACGTAAATAGAAACCCACGGTCCAGACATAAAGACACATACATGCGCACACACACAGACAAACACACACACACACACACACACACACACACACACAAACACACGCACACAGACATACACACACGCATACACACACTCACTCGCACACACACACACACACACACACACACACACAATGTTATTTTAATATTCTGTCAACATGACGCCTGCAAACTAACGTCTCAGTTTTTGTTGTGTTGTGACATCACAGAAATGGATAAGTGTGTCCTGCTGTTTCAGAGGTCAACGCTGAACCAGACCCTCTGCCTTCAGACACATCGCTGAGCTCTGAATAGGCTGCGATTGGACAGTGGGTAACCTGATCGCACATTTCACCTTATGTTACTCTGACCATGACCCTCTGAAACGTGATAGGACGTAATCTTAGCCTCATCCTGGATCTCCCATGTAATTGGACAGAATGTTTGCCTGGTCGTGAATCACTTTGATGTGACTGGATGGCGTGTCGGTCTGGTCAGGGATCTGCTGCGTGTGATTGGAGGGGATGTTCTCCTGTCAGCAGTGATCTCAAGGGGGGGGGGGAATCTGGCATTTCTTTTCTCCCCTGACTGTGCACTGCAGCCGTCCGTTTGAGATCACAGGCTAGCTGGTGTTAGCGCCTGGTGAGAGCCCCTTACACAGCGTGTGTGTATGTGGGGGGGGGGATCAGCTCTAACGTTGACTGGCGGTTTTGACGGGAGCCGGTAGAGGCCCCATGCCCCCCCCCCCCCCCCCAGCTTGTGTTCAGGTCTGGCAGCTGCCTTTTAGGACTGACAGGGAACGGGAGATGCCTGCCACCAGGTAAGCCTGGAACACCTGACTGTAGGTGTCCAGTGCCTGTCTAATTTACGAGTACTCCATGAGCTGATCTGTCTGGGGAAACCTGAACACACGGGCTTTCACCCTGAAACCTGAACACACGGGCTTTCAGCCTGAAACCTGAACACACAGGCTTTCACTCTGAAACCTGAACACACGGGCTTCACCCTGAAACCTGAACACACGGGCTTTCATCCTGAAACCTGAACACACAGGCTTTCACTCTGAAACCTGAACACACGGGCTTTCACTCTGAAACCTGAACACACGGGCTTTCAGCCTGAAACCTGAACACACGGGCTTTCATCCTGAAACCTGAACACACGGGCTTTCAGCCTGAAACCTGAACACACGGGCTTTCACCCTGAAACCTGAACACACGGGCTTTCACTCTGAAACCTGAACACACGGGCTTTCACTCTGAAACCTGAACACACGGGCTTTCACTCTGAAACCTGAACACACGGGCTTTCACCCTAAAACCTGAACACACGGCTTTCATCCTGAAACCTGAACACACGGCTTTCATCCTGAAACCTGAACACACGGGCTTTCACCCTGAAACCTGAACACACGGGCTTTCATCCTGAAACCTGAACACACGGGCTTTCACTCTGAAACCTGAACACACGGGCTTTCACCCTGAAACCTGAACACACGGGCTTTCAGCCTGAAACCTGCTGATAGTCTGGAGTGGATGTTCTGTAAAGCATATTTTGGGCCTCATTCACAAAACCTTTCTTAAATTATTCTTACTTTTGTTCTTAGAAATGTTCCTACGGAAAACCAATATGGGATTCATGACTCATATGCATTTTTGTCATATCCCAGGTGAATGAAATTATGAATGCGAACTGTTTGTAAATTTTATGCACAATCTTGTTCATTTGATTTGCATAATGGAAAACAGCCATGAACAACTACAGATAAGAAAAAAATGATGAATGCCAAAATGTTTGTGGAAACGTTCTTGCATACAGTTTACGATCCAATGTGATCGTAGGCATGTTTTGTGAATGATGCCCATTGTGTGTAAATCGCTCTGTGTAAGAGCATCTGTTCAGCATTTTAGATGTTAATGTTATGAACGCAGCTTGTGGTGTGACTGCAACGATCCGGATCGCACGCACACACATCTGTATCTCCAGAGAGAATGTCTGACAAAGAATAAAACCGCATCGATGCTCGGGTCCGTTTCAGGGCCAGGCTGAAATATTGTGCCTCTTTATATCCGGCCTTCTCCCCCTGCCCCTCTCCAGGGGAAATCACACGACCGGCCTTCTCCCCTGCCCCTCTTCAGGGGAAATCACGCGACCGGCCTTCTCCCCTGCCCCTCTTCAGGGGAAATCACACGACCGGCCTTCTCCTCTGCCCCTCTTCAGGGGAAATCACACGACCGGCCTTCTCCCCCTGCCCCTCTTCAGGGGAAATCACACGACCGGCCTTCTCCCCCTGCCCCTCTTCAGGGGAAATCACACGACCGGCCTTCTCCCCTGCCCCTCTTCAGGGGAAATCACATGGCAGGAACGAGATTTACCGCTGGCTTTACCTGATGAGTCCCTCGCCTCTCAGGCCAGGAATGTCGCGCACATGCTCCTGACGCGTCCCCTAACACGGGAGCGTGCTCAGGATTTCACCGTCCTCTGCACTGACTGAACACCAGTGCTCAGGATTTCACCGTCCTCTGTACTGACTGAACACCAGTGCTCATGATTTCACCATCCTCTGTACTGACTGAACACACCAGCAGCACGCGCTGTCCAGCCCAGAGCAGTACGCAAACACCACAGCTCCTTCATGCCCATACATTCACATTCCACCTAAAGAACAGCAGGAACCTTTATTAAAATATCCTCCGCATATTCATTTGGAAATGAACAGTATAATTTTGTGAGCTGTTTTAGGCAGGAATGTAATTGAAAAGTTGACAGCATTAAGTGTGAAAAACTGAAAAACTAGAGGACATTTAAAGACGTGTCTGTATAGCCATAGTGCTGATTTATTTTTATTTTTTTCAGCGCATTAATATTCTGAAAGACAGCGCATGACTGATGCCTACATGCAAAAAAAAGAAAAAGAAGACAGAGAGATAAATGAGGTGGCTGATTGCCCACATTTTGCTTATTCCGGACAATTCTGAGATTAAAAACATAAATTACCCGGGCTGCTGTTTATGAATAGGGTGCTATGAGCGATGCAGGGTGTCATGGTGATAGGTGGGGGTGGGGTGATGGGTGGGGGTGGGGTCTGGGTGATGGGTGGGAGTGGGGGCGGGGTGATGGGTGGGAGTGGGGGCTGGGTGATGGGTGGGGATGGGGGCGGGGTGATCGGTGGGGATGGGGGCAGGGTGGTTGGTGGGTGTGGGAGCGGGGTAATAGGTGGGGGTGGGGGTGGGGGCTGGGTGATGGGTGGGGGTGGGGGCGGGGTGATCGGTGGGGGTGGGGGCTGGGTAATGGGTGATGAGTGGGGGCGGGATGGGGGTGGGGGGCTTCTGAGGGTGGATTACAGAGTGATGAAGAGGCAGCACGAGAGGAAGAGGAGGAACTAGCGGCTCCTGTGTTCACATCATGCCAAATTTTATTTTATTAGGAATTAAAAGCAAATATTGTTAAGAAAAAGATCTGTCTGAATATATGTATCCGTATATAATGTATTTTTCTATTTCACGAAAGCAGGTGCAGGTCCTCGTGGTGTCTCCTGAGTGCACCTCCTCGGTGCACCTCCTCAGTGCGTCTCCTGAGTGCACCTCCTCAGTGCGTCTCCTCAGCACGCCTCCTTGTGGAAGAGGTGAGTTGTGAGGGGCATGTCAGTTGGGGGGGGCAGAGTGCTTTCTGTGGGATGAAGAGGTTTTTGGGGCACACAGGAGTGGGGAGTCCTGCCCAAAGCCTGTGGTGTTATGTTGTTGATACAAATGTGTCAGATCCAAGTTTCTGGGAGGGGTGGGGGGCGGCAGTGTTTTTGGAGCCGGGGTCCTGGCTGCAGGGGGGAGGGATGGGGGGGTGCCCAAGACGAAAAGGCGGCATTGGGCCGAGCCGGTCTCCTGGAACAGCTAACACAGCCCGCGGGCGCACGGCCACCGCCAGGGAGGGGGTTCGAAGCGCCCCAACAGGGCCAGTATCCACCCCAAAAGGCAAGCGCCCTGATGGGAGTGTTATTACAGTGGTGTCTCAAACATCCACAAGCAGCCTGTCCCGCAGCCCCGTGCTGAGTCCTTACTGACTGAGCCGCTCTACAGGGCCCAGCCTGCGCTCTCAGTGAGAGTCTTTACTGACTGAGCCGCTCTATAGGGCTCAGCCTGCGCTCACAGTGAGAGTCTTTACTGACTGAGCTGCTCTACAGGGCCCAGCCTGCGCTCTCAGTGAGAGTCTTTACTGACTGAGCCGCTCTATAGGGCCCAGCCTGCGCTCATGGTGTGAGTCTTTACTGACTGAGCCGCTCTATAGGGCCCAGCCTGCGCTCATGGTGTGAGTCTTTACTGACTGAGCCGCTCTATAGGGCTCAGTCTGTGCTCATGGTGAGTCTTTACTGGCTGAGCCACTCTATCAGGATCTTGGTTACATCATGAATAACGAACCAACAAACTAAATCAATAGCATGACAAGCAGAATGCGTTTTAAACAGAAACGCACTGCTGGTAATCTGAGGCTGATTCTCATGCTTTTATTCCTTAAGAGCCAAAATCTCTGCCTGGAACACAAACAAAAAAAAGTGAATTACTGGGATAATGAAAATGACCTGCTTTGTATTTCACATGCCCAGCGCCTGGCTCCCTCTCTCATTCATCTCCGTGTGTTTAAAATCTAATATATGCTCCCGCTTCCGTGCCTGCCGTCTGCCGTGGGATTCTGCTGAGCCCACAAATGTTTTCAATATAATCTATACCTTCATCTGATCCTTCTTTCTCTTTTTCCATTTTTCCCTTCCCCCCTCCTCCTTCCTCTCCCTCCTTTCTCTCTCTCTCTCTCTCTCTCTCTCTCTACATCTCTTATCAGCTGGCACTTGTTCCCCAAGACAGATAGGGAGAGAGAGAAGGGAATGGATAGAGAGAGAGATATATTGAGAGAGAGAAAAGGGGATATACATAGGGGAAGAGGGGGAGGGTGAAGACTGAAAGAGAGGGATAAATAGGGGGGAAAGAGAAAGGCAGAGAGAAAGACGGGAAGAGGGAGAGAGGAGAAGGGAGAGGGAGAGAGGGAGAGGAAAAGAGAAAGGGGAAGGGAGAGAGGAAGAGAGGGAGAGAGAGAGAGAGAGAGAGAGAGAGAGAGAGAGAGTAAAAACCCTTGCTGGTGGCGCTGCGGTGTTTGTGTTGGGTCCTCTCTGCTGTGGCTCTCTCTCTCCTGGCAGAAACAGACGCCTGGGAGCCGCTTCCTCATTGATTTTGGATGTGACCTTCCCCTCGCCCCCCTCACATAGTATGGGGACGGAAAATAATCCCCCGTTCTGCGCTGGGGTGGGGGCGTGGGGGGGAAGAACGCTCTTCTATATGAAACCAGAAGGACAGAAAGGATTCATTGCATCTGCCCCCCTCCAGCCAAACCGAGCCACTCAGTACAGTAAGAACCAGACTGAGCCACTCAGTACAGTAACAGAACCAGACTGAGCCACTCAGTACAGTTACAGAACCAGACTGAGCCACTCAGTACAGTAAGAACCAGACTGAGCCACTCAGTACAGTAAGAACCAGACTGAGCCACTCAGTACAGTTACAGAACCAGACTGAGCCACTCAGTACAGAGTGAGGCAGGATTGGGATGCGATGGAGGGAAGCAGACAGAATGCAGCCACCTGGGTCCTCTGCTCATCAGACACAGGAGGAGGAGGAGGAGATGGAGCAGGAGGGGAGGAGGAGCAGGAGGAGCAGGAGGGAGAGGGGAGGAGGAGCAGGCGGAGCAGGAGGGAGAGGGGGGGAGGAGGAGGAGGAGGGGGAGGGGAGGAGGAGGAGCAGGAGGGAGAGCGGAGGAGGAGCAGGAGGAGCAGGAGGGGGAGGGGAGGAGGAGCAGGATGAGCAGGAGAGGAGGTGGGGGAGTCGGAGGGGATGTGGAGGAGGAGCAGGAGGAGCAGGAGGAGCAGGAGAGGAGGTGGAGGAGTCAGAGGGAGCCGCTCTGCCCTCTTGGCGGTGGTCAGTAATGGCGGAGCGGCGGGGAGCTCAGCGGCGGCGGCGGCGTAGCCGGCGTTAGTCAGTGATTAAGGAGGTGCAGCCAGCGGGAGCCAGACCAGGCCCCGATGGGCCTGACGGTTCCCACGGAAACAGCAGGATGAACCCTGAACCCCCCCCCTTCACCCCCACCCCTCCCCCCCAGCCCCCCGCCAGCTCACATCTGGTTCAGGGCTGTCTCGTTATCAGAGCTGTGAAGAATCCTCTGGGGGGGGGGGGGGGGGGCTTTAAAGGTGCATCTCGCTGGTGATGAATGAGGTGAATTACTTACGCCGGGAGAAAGTGCGCTTGGATTCCTCCTGAAAGGAGAGCAGGCTGTCTCCCCTCTCTCTCTCTCTCTGTCTCTCTCTCTCTCACTTTATCTCTCACTTTCTCTCTCCCTCTATCTCTCTCTCTCTCTCTCTCTGTCTGTCTCTCTCTATCTCTCACTCTCTCTCTCTCCCTCTATCTCTCACTCTATCTATCTCTCACTTTATCTCTCTCTTCCTCTATCTCTCACTCTATCTCTCTCTCTTCCTCTATCTCTCACTCTATCTCTCTCTCTGTCTATCTCCCCCCCCCTCCCTCCCCAGGAAGAGGGACAGAACAGAGGCAGATGCCGTTTTCACCTGTTTTTTTTTGTTTTTTTTTAAAGCATCTTCCGTTTTGTGCCTCCTCCTGCAGGGTGTGTTCCTCTGGGCCTCAGGGTGAAGGCAAACTGCAGGGTGTGTTCCTCTGGGCCTCAGGGTGAAGGCAAACTGCAGGGTGTGTTCCTCTGGGCCTCAGGGTGAAGGCAAACTGCAGGGCAGGTACTCGCACATCCGGAATAAATAAGCATGTGCATCCACGGCCTCCTGAGCTGAGCGGACAAGCAGGGTTTGAGGGCTGAGATCCTCAGACACACACACACTCGGATGGAAACACCCACAGGGCTATGACATGACCTTGGGATGATGTGTGTCACTCAGCCAAAGTCGGCTATGAGGTCACATGATTATAGTGACATCATGTCAGATCCCGTCATGAATACAGCTTAGCTAAGGGTTGTGAAACTCCAGTCCTGGAGGGCTGCAGTGTCTGCAGGTTTAACTCCAGTCCCGGAGGGCCGCAGTGTCTGCAGGTTTAACTCCAGTCCTGGAGAGCTGCAGTGTCTGCAGGTTTAACTCCAGTCCTGGAGAGCAGGAGTTTGAAAAATCATGTTAAACAGGACTTTCTATAAGTGGTGTTCACCATGAAACACAACTTCCTGTAGTTCTAGTGTTAAACAGGACTTCCTGTAGTTCTGGTGTTAAACAGGACTTCCTGTAGCTCTGGTGATAAACAGTGCTTCCTGTAGCTCTGGTGTTAAACAGGACTTCCTCTAGTTCTGGTGTTAAACAGGACTTCCTGTAGCTCTGGTGTTAAACAGGACTTCCTGTAGCTCTGGTGTTAAACAGTGCTTGCTGTAGCTCTGTTGGCTGCTCCAGGCTGTTCAGATGTCCACGGCTTTAGAATTCAGCCTGAAAGATTTCCTCAGTGCTCATTTCTCCCCATTCAAAATGTACTTATTTTTATTATCTATTCTCCTGCTGTCTCTTTCTCCATCCCTCTCCAGTTAATTGCTTTCCTTTGTCATGTTAAATGGAATGACAGAAATGCCCACTCCGCACATTCTAGACACTATCTCTGCTTTTTAAAACATCTGGCCGCAGTTCTTCTGTCATCTGCTAATGAGCTCTCTGTTGTGTGTTCAGTGTCAGTGCTGTTCAGTGTCAGTGCTGCTCAGTGTCAGCGCAGCTCAGTGTCGGTGCTGCTCAGTGTCAGCGCAGCTCAGTGTCGGTGCTACTCAGTGTCAGCGCAGCTCAGTGTCGGTGCTACTCCGTGTCAGTGCTGCTCAGTGTCGGTGCTACTCCGTGTCAGTGCTGCTCAGTGTCGGTGCTACTCCGTGTCAGTGCTGCTCAGTGTCAGCGCAGCTCAGTGTCGGTGCTGCTCAGTGTCAGTGCAGCTCAGTGTCAGTGGTGTTCAGTGTCAGTGCTGCTGAGTGTCAGTACTGCTCAGATGTCAGTGCTGCTCATTGTCAATTTTTAATTCCTTTAACAGTAATGCGCTGCTGTCGGTGAGAGTGGAAAGACTCCTGGTGCTGTCTGATGGGAAACCGGCCAACGCCCCCCCCCCCCCCCCCCCCCACCCCCCCCCCTGACGGTAAACGGGCATCAGCCATAAATCACCACGAGCCCAGGATGAGGAGGGAGGGAAAGAGAGAGGGAGAGAAAGAGAAGAAAAGAAGAGCGAGAATCCGGAGAAGGTGACGAACAGCAGGACCGAAGACACGAACGCGAGCGTGTCGCATCAGGTAGGGAGCGCCTGACGACAGGGCAGGCTCCGCCCCAGGGGTGTGTGCGTAACTGCGCAAGTACAGCTGCTGGATCAGTACTGTCACGCCGCATAAATCACATCCCCACACCCGCCTCTTACGCAAGTCATGCCACCGTTAATTACAACAGCACTATCATTTTTATCTCATTTTTTAAAAATCGTCACGTAGATGTCCTGAGGCATCGGTGGGCTGAAGAGGGGGAGATGTTTGTTGTGTCTGATGATCACCCCGGTCTGGTGTTCGGGTGCTTTTGGTGGTCACCGAGGGGGACCAGTTTCACAAAAGAGTTTATTTTGCCTTCCTGCTCAATTCAGTTTTATTTATACAGCACTTTCTACAGACACGCTGTCACAAAGAGGCTTTACAGTGGAAATACAAAAGAAAATTGGGCAAACAAAAAAAAAAAAACAGGCCTGAAACTCCCCAGTGAGAAGAAAAACACTGAAATGGTGGTGAGAAAAAAAACCTCCCAACTGGAAGAACTCTCAGGAGGAACGTGGCTATAGAGGGGGAGCCCATACTCCACTGGCCGGCCCGGTGTGCTGGTAGAGATAGACTGACCGGGAATAGAAGTGTAATGAGGGGTCTATCACAGCTCACCATACAATGCCCTGGGCAGGTCACACTCAGAGGTAGTTACATCATCGGTGAAATAGGCAGTCCAAGCAGAGATCTATACTAATATGCAAATTCAGAAGGGCAGGATGATTCATCTAGGCCTCCACATTGCATCCTGGTGTGGGCTAATATTGGCACATGGCTATCTTTCTTCTAATACTTGTGTGTTACTATCATCTTGCTAGTAATCATCTCTAGTAATCATGCCTTACTTGTAGTTTATGACTTGCCATAACTTTACTGACTCAGCCTAAGCTTACTGCGTGAACTAGCCTTGATGTTAGTGGCTATGGATAACTGAGACTCAATGAGAACTGTACCTTATCGGGCCCGAGTTCTGTACTTCTCCCAATTACCTTTGGTATGCACTTATTGCACTTTGGATAAAAGCGTCTGCCAAAAAAAATAATGCAGTGTAATATAATCTTTCTGCACTGTATGTGCATACAATATCTTCACTAAGTACACAAATTAAATCAACCTCTATGCTATTTTATCAACATATATATTGATGTCTTTTGTTCTCCCTGCCATTTTTATTATTTTAAATCTTTCTTATTCCTGTTTTTTTAAATGTTTTTGCTGGTGTTATGTTGTGCGGAGCCGGCTTGTGTTGTTGTAGGCCTGTGTTCCGTCGCGTTTGTCTCTACTGCTGCCAAGAACGGCAGAATACCAGTTTAACTGAGAGCCAAACCGAGCGAAAATTGGTCTCGAATCTCGAATCCAATCTTTTTTTTTTATTATAAAAGGATTTCATCCAAGCCACCCGAAGTCTGCCGTGTTGACTGTGAGGTACGCGTGCACGGTGGAGTTCCTCCGCACACACGCTGGAGTGGGAGAGAACGATCTGCTTCTGTGGGATCCTGGATAAACCTGTTAATCACAGAGCCAGGTGAAGGCTCGTTATCGCTGAACAGACTCCAACGCCCCGTCTGATTTCTGTTCTCCGCACCCTGCAGCCGAAGGGCATTTCCCTGCGATTCGTATTGGGATGACTGTGCGGTGAGAAAAATACCAGAGAGAACCTGCAGGTGTCCCGCTGAGCGCAGCGAGCCTTCTCCTGTTTCCGGGGTGTTTTATCCCCACTGGGGAGATTTTTTTTTGCCTCATGTGTTGGATTTTTTTTGGGGGGGTTTCAGGGTTTTTTTTTTTTACCTCCCTTGCCTTGCTCAGTTTTTCCTGTGTCGTGTTTTTTGTGCAAAGCCTCTTTCTTGCTTTGTCTCTGTAAAAAAAAAAAAAAATCGAATCTGGGCTACAGGGCACCCACAGCATCAGGACGTGCCCTCAGAGAGCCCCCCCCCCCCCCCCCCCCCCCCTCAGTCTGTAGGCCTCTGTGAGCCTTTTGCACTAAAATGGGGCGTCCGTCTCCAGCACTCCTATGTGTGGAAACAGAGTGCCCCCCCCCCCAAACACGATCAATCATCACATTTTATTTATGCAGCCCATTTTATGAAATATTTGTCACAATGTGCTGCACGTTTACCCTGGCCTGAACCCCTCACAGAGCGAGCCAGAGACAGTGCCGAGGAAACTTTCCCTGGAAGACGTGCAGGAACAATCCCTGGGAAGTGGCGTGGGGGGGTGGGGGATGGGGGGATTTGGGGGGGATTTGGGGTTGGGGTGGCTGTCCTCCTCTGGCCAGCTGAGGCTGTGAGTTCTCAAACACAAAATCAGTCCTTTACCGAGCTCTGTGTGCTGAGAATCAGATGGACATGCTGCGAAGGGTCACTACCCACAACCCACCTCTGCGTTTGGCCTCTCCTGCGCATCCCCCCCCTCCCCCCTCAGTCAACCGGCGGTCAACCCCCTTGCACAGGTGTCTGGGATACAAAGGGACCATTCACTATTCACCTGCCTGGATGGCAGAGCAAACACGCTCGCGATTGGCTCAGGTTGATCATTCATGAGGCAAGCAGCCGCTCTGATTGGTCACACCTATGTGTGCGTCCCCCCCTCCCAGCTAAAAGGCCTTTACACATCAAATACGCTTTTCAATTTATTGCACTTCCTACCGCAAACAGGCTGGCTCTCCTCCGAAGCCCACAATGCAGAGCACTGCTGTCCCCTCCCCCCCCCCCCCCCCCCCCCCCCCCCCCCCCCCCCCCACGCACACCCCTTTGGGGAGTCAGAGACAGGTCAGAGGAAGACTCTCACACCGCGACTCTCGAAGGCCAACCTGCCTGTCCCTGCGCCTCAGTGACTGCACAGAAGCACAGAGGAGGAGCACTGATCTGTGGTCAGTTGAGCCTTTGCGCTCTTAATGGATGGGGATGGGGCCTGGACAGAGGAGCCCTGATCTGTGGTCAGTTGAGCCTTTGTGCTCATAATGGATGGGGATGGGGCCTGGACAGAGGAGCCCTGATCCCAGATCTGCTCTGAGACGAACCAGGGGAAAAGCTGAGCTTCGCGCCATGATGATGATGATGACGATGATGATGATGATTATTATTATTATTATTATTATGTCTGAATTCTATCCAATAGTGTGCACATATCACCAGGTTTAGATCTCTAAAGCTGGTAATATGTGCATAGTACACACTCACACAAGCACACACTCTGTCTCACATATACTCTCATTCACACACACGCAAACACACAAGACTTCATCGTTTTAACAGCTTTTGGGCAAACAGAATACATAAATCACTAACAGGAACTTCAGTATCAGGAGTAACAGAAATATCCAATCAGAAATATTCCCTTCTCTCAATCTGTGGCTGTTCTGCGGATTTACTCAACAAGACCTTCGCTGCCTCGCCTCGTTAGCCCTTAATGGGATGCAAAACAGGAGGATTTTTATTTTTAACGTCCCCTCTTTGAGCTCTGTGCTTTTCAGCAAAGGGCTTTGACTTTGACTCTCTCTGACTCTCTCTCTCTCTCTCTCTCTCTCTCTCTCCCTCTCTCTCTGACGGCTCGGTGGAAATCCGCGCTTCAGAAAAACTAATTTATGTTCCTCAGAGAGCTTTGTCAACTCAAACGACGACGTTGCTTCCCCACTTTCTTCTGCAGCTCATCTGACGAAGGTGGAAGAAAAAGGGCGTTTGACCTCCCCCACCGGGGACTGAAAGACATCTGATGTTGCATTTTGTGTGTGTGTGTGTGTGTGTGTGTGTGTGAATGTGTGTGCATGTGTGTGTGTGTGGGTGTGTATAAGTGTGTGTGTGTGTGTGAGTGTGAGTGTGTGTGTGTGTGTGTGTGTGTGAGTGTGTGTAAGTGTGTGTGTGAGTGTGTGTGTGTGTGTGTGTGTGTTTGTGTCAGTGAGTGAGTGTGTGTGTTGTTTGTGTGTGTGTGTGTGTGTGTGTGTCTGAGTGTGAGGGTGCGTGTGGGTGTGTGTAAGTGTGTGTGTGTGTGAGTGTGTGTGTGTGTGTGTGTGTGTGTGTGTGTGTGAGTGTGTGTTTCTTTAAGCACTATAATTGAATGCAGGAAGTGGGAAAGACAGAAAGGCATAATTGGCCTTTTCCCTCGACATGCTGCCTCGTGCGGAGTCTTCCCGCCGCGTGTGTAGTTCCTGTCAGTCGCGCTCCGCTCGCTCGCTCCTGATTGGACCGCCGAATCTCGCAGTGTGCGCCCGTGAAACGGATTCGCTCTCGGGCAGATAATTACGCCCGGCTTAGCGTTGTTATTGCACACGTTGACGGAGGATTAAGCGGTTCTAAAATCAGGCGATTAAACATGAAACGCTCTTGGCGGCCATCTTTACAAGCTGCGCTAATTGAGTGCAGAGACTTCGCGTGCGCCTGAAAACATTAAAGGTCTTCTTTTTCCCTCTCTCTCTCTCTCCCTCTCTCTCCCTCTCCCTCTCTCTCTCTCTCCTGCTTCTGAATATTTCCACCGAGAGCATCGTGCCGGCTGTCACCGATATATTCTAACTGTCCAATTTGAAAATTTCCCTTCAACTTTAGCCTTCGACAGTGAAGCTCAGCCAATCACACGGCAGCTTCTGACAGGGCGTCAGACGCAGGGCTTTCCAGATAAGCAGGGAATTCTCTGCGGGTTTTTTAACGGCTAAAATAAAGGTCACGTTCTTTGCAAGTCCATTTTTTTTTTTTAGTGCAATCCCAGTTGGGCTCGATTTCTGCCTTTTGTTTTAGTTTAAATCTGTTTTCTTTCTTTGCCTCTCGTTCAACACTCGTCCCTTGTGATGTACGTCTACATACCTCGTTTAAATCGTGTTAAAAACAAGGATTGAGTGATGCCACAAAAGGTCTTTTTTTCCTGGTGGGTTCAGCTTTGGATTTATAGTGTGAATATTTTGCTGGCCGTAACAGCGTTTTTTTTTTTTTTGCTGACACTGAAGGATATTAAACTAATGGAAACTTTTAAAGTTCTTTTTCGCTATTAAAATTTTTTTGAGACGAAGTAAAAATAATGACGTCAGTATGAAAAGAAAAGAAAATGGCTGCCACGCACATAAATCGCGGGTAATTTACGCTGCCGTTTGTAGCTCCAGGTCAGTAAAGCCCCTGTTTGATTAACGGGGGGTTTTGGTGGTGAGAGGTGGCTGTTTGCCCCGCAGGACGGGGCCTGGGAGCCCCCGGGTTTTTGGACGGGGCCCCCGGCTGAGGTGGTCCCAGCGGTGGAGCGGGGCCCCTGGCTGAGGTGGTCCCAGCGGTGGAGCGGGACCCCTGGCTGAGGTGGTCCCAGCGGTGGAGCGGGACCCCTGGCTGAGGTGGTCCCAGCGGTGGAGCGGGGCCCCTGGCTGAGGTGGTCCCAGCGGTGGAGCGGGACCCCTGGCTGAGGTGGTCCCAGCGGTGGAGCAGGACCCCTGGCTGAGGTGGTCCCAGCGGTGGAGCGGGACCCCTGGCTGAGGTGGTCCCAGCGGTGGAGCGGGACCCTGGCCATTTTATGACGCTGTGATCCTGAAACGCGACGCCGTGGCTTGAACCTGCCCGGGTCCTCCGGCCCGCTCCTCCTGGGCCCCATTTGTCTCGCACCTGGGGGGGGGGGGGGGGGAGCACAGTCTCACTCGTTGTTTTGGGGTGGAGGGGGGCACAGTCTCACTCGCATGCATGCTCACGCGCACGCGCACACACGTTTTTTGAAAAGCTCCTTAGTCATTGGTGTGGAGTGTAAGAAGCTGCTCTGTCATTGGTGCAGAGTATAAGAAGCAGCTCTGTCATTTGTGCAGAGTGGAAGAAGCAGCTCTGTCATTGGTGCAGAGTATAAGAAGCAGCTCTGTCATTGGTGCAGAGTGTAAGAAGCTGCTCAGTCATTGGTGCTGATTGAGAGATGATGACCTTTTTGGGGGTCTTGTTTTGTGAATGAAAGACGCCTCAGTGTTGGAGTGTCAGGCCCCCGTGTGATGGACAGGACGGTTGTGATTGACAGGCCCCCGTGTGATGGACAGGACGGTTGTGATTGGCAGGACGGTTGCTGGCGGGCTAGTTAGCCCGGGTGCTAATTGCATCTCCGGCTCCACAGGAGGAGAGGAGGGGCTGCCCGGCGTTGGGCTGAATGGGAGGCTTTGTGTGGCGGGGGGCGGGGGGGTGGGGGGGGGGTGGGAGGATGGGGTGAGGAAGAGGGGGTTGGGGGTGTGGGGGGTGGTTCAGCGCTGGATTCCCGTCAGCCTTTGGGGAAGGAACAAAGCTGAGAACTCCAAACAGGATGCCAACCGGGACGTCCCACAACGAGCGCTCCAAACAGTACAGGGACACCAAACCCCAAGTAAAAAAAACAAACACCCCCTCACCTGGGTACTGTGGAATACTTAAAGGGAGCTTGGATCTCCTGCCCACCTCAGTTTTTTTTTTTGGGAGGGGGGGGGGGGGGTGTTAAAAAGCTGTTTACACATTTGGTGATGATCAGCCCCAGATCAGCATTTGAACTGATCTGGGTCTGTCCTATGAAGTTACAATCTGCCTTGTGTACCCCCAGTGTGTGTGCGTGTGTGTGCGTGTGTGTGTGTGTGTGTGTGTGTCTGAGTGTAATGGTGCGTGTGTGTGTGTGTGTGTCTGAGTGTAAGGGTGCGTGTGTGTGTGTGTGTCTGAGTGTAAGGGTGCGTGTGTGTGTGTGTGTGTGTGTGTCTGAGTGTGAAGGTGCGTGTGTGTGTGTGTGTCTGAGTGTAAGGGTGCGTGTGTGTGTGTGTGTGTGTGTGTGTCTGAGTGTGAGGGTGCGTGTGTGTGTTTGTGTCAGTGAGTGAGTGTGTGTGTTGTTTGTGTGTGTGTGTGTGACAGTGTGTGTGTTTGTGTCAGTGAGTGAGTGTGTGTGTGTGTGTTAGTGAGAGCTTGTGTAGGTGATTCGTTCAGGGGTAGAGAGGTCAAGGTGAGGTCACTAAGAGTCTGGCCAAGCTTGGTGCTGCCATGGAGATGTCATTGAGGTCAAAGGTTATCAGGGCACTGCCACACACACTCATCCCTCAGCAGACAGGATGTTGTGTTCTGTGTTTGTTGCACACTGAAAGAAACGATAGGAAATAACATCAGGATCTGTGTACTCTGCAGTGCATCTGACATGCGATCTCTTACTTCTTCTGCACAAAATCTCCTCTTTTTGTTTGACATTTGAAAGGCTAGTTTCAGAGCTTGCACATTCACAGCTTTGCTGTTAGGTGATCATTAATCTTACCTTTGCTATTTTTAAATCAATATTACACTATTCAAAGCTTAGATGTACTACTTTCCATTATTTAAAACACTTTTAATAAAACGAAAAGGCGACTTTGATCTAAAAATTAATATGTTTCTGGCAGTGTGTGTGTTTGTGCATGTGTTTGTGTGTGCGTGTGTGTGTGTGTGTCTGTGTGTAGTGCGTGTGCCGGTGTGTGTCTGTGTGTGTCTTTGTGAAGTGCGTGTGTGTGTGCGGGAGGGTGTTAGTTTCCATTGTCTGATCACATGACCTCCTCTGTAGCCCCCCCTGGGTTGAACGCCCCCTCTCTGGCTTCACAATGGGGATTTATTGGCTGTGACATTCTGGGCATGGAGCCTATGACCTGCCGATTAAAAGGAGCCCCTGGGGCAAAAGAGGTATTGGGGGGAGGGGTGGGGGGGGGGGGAGGGGTGGAGGGGTGTGTGGGGTTGGGGGGAGGGGTGGAGGGGTGTGTGGGGTTGGGGGGAGGGGTGGGTGGGGGGGGGGGGGGGGTGGCCGGGGCAGGGCAGGTGGGGGGTCGACGGTGGGCTATCCGCTCCAGTGCAGTCGTCTGTGGGATGCCTGCTGAAAGATTTGGGGACGAGGTTTGTCCCCTGGTGTGTGTCCGGGTTGAACCCCTCACCCCCACTGGACACTGAGCCTCGACAGCAGGATTTCAGCTTTCCACAAACACAGCTATGTTAGAGCATTCTCTGCACCTCTCTCCCTCTCTCTCTCTCTCTTTCCCTCCCCCTCTCTCCCTCTCTCTCTCTCTCTTTCCCTCCCCCTCTCTCCCTCTCTCTCTCTCTTTCCCTCCCCCTCTCTCCCTCTCTCTCTCTCTCTTTCCCTCCCGCTCTCTCCCTCTCTCTCTCTCTCTTTCCCTCCCGCTCTCTCCCTCTCTCTCTCTCTTTCCCTCCCCCTCTCTCCCTCTCACTCTTCTTTTCTCCCGCTCTTTTGCCTTTCTACCTCTCTTCTCTCTTGCATTCTCTGCCCACTCTATTCCTCTCTCCCTCTTCGCCTCTCTTCTTTTCTCCCTCACACTCCTTTTCTCTGTCCCTCTCTCTCGCCCCTCTACTTCTCCTCTCTCTCTCATTCTCTCTCTCTCTCTCTCTCTCATTCTCTCTCTCACTCTCTCTCTCTCTCTCAGTGTGTGTGTCAGTCAGAGAGGCTCCAAACCCAAGCAGACTCCCAGTCATAAAAATAAAGTCTTTCCCAAAACCCTCCCCAGTGCTATCTCTAATTAAACAGGAGAGGAGCAGTGAATCTGCATGCCTATGCTTTCATTTGCTTTCCTTATTTAACCTAATTATGTATACGAGCTTCCCGAAACAAAGCCAGCCGTGGGACATTCAGATGTAAACCAATCACAGACTGTGCACACATCAGTCAGGTCCACATTCACTTTTAACAGCCAATCAGTCATCCAGAGGATGAGACAGATGTGAAATGGAATATCCTACACAGCGAAATCCTGATTCAACCCCCCCCCCCCAGCCCCCAGCCCTAACCAGGCTCTCTGACCAACCGCATGAGGCACGAGTCCACAGGGGTCAGAGGTCACACGACCCAAACATGTGTCGTTATGAGAGCGGGTCACAGTAAATGCCCGTTTGAATATGGGGGGTCAAGGACGCTGGAAACAGAAGCGTTCGGTTTCAGCCTCACTGCGGAGCCAGAGCTGGGCCTTTGAAATCAGCGCTCAGTGATTGGTGTGTAATCCAATCGGGGAGCGGCTGATCTGGTCTGAGCAGCCCCGGTGAATAAAGGCTCCCTCACGCCCTGCGACAGGACGGCAGGCGGTCAGACGGTTTGGCGGGAAAAGCGGATTCTCTGGACATGGCAACTTCAGCGGATTCTCTGGACATGGCAACCCCCCCCGGTCCCGCCAGGAAGCTGCAGCGGGTTTTACTGTGACTCAGCCGAGTGGAGAGGGTTTCCGCCGCTGCTCGAATCAGAACACTGCTGCTCGAATCAGAACACTGCTGCTCGAATCAGAAAGCTGCTCGAATCAGAACGCTGCTTGAATCAGAAAGCTGCTCGAATCAGAACGCTGCGCACCGTTTCTGCCCCTTAATCACAAACGTAAGCAAAGTTCAGCCTCTTTTGAAACCCAAGACAAGGTTTTTGCTTCTTGGGGAGAAAATGACGGTTTTCGCCGGTTAATGAGAAACTTCAGAAAAGGTCAGCCTCTCTGTTCTGATTATCAGCCCTGGCGTGTCGATGACTGTTTTACGGCAGATGCCGCTTTGATCCGTTGCCTCAAACCACATTTTGGATGTTTGACATTTTGCAGACTTTTCGGATTTCGCAGTAAAGGGCTGTTTCGGTTCATGGGGATCGGCTGCTAGTAATTTTGACTTTCACATCTATGGGTTTTTTTTTTTGTTTTGCGTTACTCTGGTAATTCGGCTGGTTGATTTAAACAATTAAGGGACACTGTATCCCCGTCCACAGCACTCTGTGTCTGATGTAGAGAGGATAATATGAAGATATCAAAGATATGTTTCCGTAAAAATACAGAAAGGAAATCCCCCGTCTCTATTACCCATATGAAACTGTCTCAAAGCCAGGCCCTACTGTAATTCCCCTGTTGCCATGGTGAACTGTGTACAGTGTCCATCATAAAGTACTACAAGTACCGAACCGAGAAAGGCAGCCGTAGCAGTGTAAAGCAGCAGTACTGGTCTGTGTAAGGTCTGGTGTGTGTAAAGCAGCAGTACTGGTCTGTGTAAGGTCTGGTGTGTTAAAGGCAGCAGTACTGGTCTGTGTAAGGTGTGGTCTGTTAAAGGCAGTAGTACTGGTCTGTGTAAGGTCTGGTGTGTGTAAAGCAGCAGTACTGGTCTGTGTAAGGCAGTAGTAGAGGTCTGTGTAAGGTCTGGTCTGTGTAAGGCAGTAGTAGAGGTCTGTGTAAGGCAGTAGTAGAGGTCTGTGTAAGGTCTGGTCTGTGTAAGGCAGTAGTAGAGGTCTGTGTAAGGTCTGGTCTGGGTAAGGCAGTAGTAGAGGTCTGTGTAAGGTCTGGTCTGTGTAAGGCAGTAGTAGAGGTCTGTGTAAGGCAGTAGTAGAGGTCTCTGTAAGGTCTGCTGTGTGTAAGGCAGTAGTAGAGGTCTGTGTAAGGTCTGGTGTGTGTAAGGCAGTAGTAGAGGTCTGTGTAAGGTCTGGTGTGTGTAAGGCAGTAGTAGAGGTCTGTGTAAGGTCTGGTGTGTGTAAGGCAGTAGTAGAGGTCTGTGTAAGGTCTGGTGTGTGTAAGGCAGTAGTAGAGGTCTGTGTAAGGTTTTGTGTGTGTAAGGCAGTAGTAGAGGTCTGTGTAAGGTCTGGTGTGTGTAAGGCAGTAGTAGAGGTCTGTGTAAGGTCTGGTGTGTGTAAGGCAGTAGTAGAGGTCTGTGTAAGGTCTGGTGTGTGTAAGGCAGTAGTAGAGGTCTGTGTAAGGTCTGGTGTGTGTAAGGCAGTAGTAGAGGTCTGTGTAAGGTCTGGTGTGTGTAAGGCAGTAGTAGAGGTCTGTGTAAGGTCTGGTGTGTGTACGGCAGTAGTAGAGGTCTGTGTAAGGTCTGGTCTGTGTACGGCAGTAGTTTGGTCCTGTAATCACACAGATAATGTTCGTAGCTGACCCCCTCTCTGGCCCATGACTGAGCGGGACGGGGACGGGGACAGGGGGGTAATTGCTCCCATGAAGGATTCTGGGTTCCATGTGATGCCGAATTTGAGGCTAATGCTGCTGAATGCTGCTAATGCCCACCTGCCCCCATGCAAATGCCCACCTGCCCCCTCTCACCTGTCATCAGGGCTGATTACGCCACACACACACACGCAAGATGTTTTTTAAGCTTGTGCTCGGGCTCAGGAACAGTCTGCCCATGCTTCAGTGTGTCTTTTGATAATAAGCAGACCCTCCTCCAGCTTCCTTTCTACCCTCTGTATGAGCGCACTGCTACCGTGAGGCCATCTTTATAAAATACATCATCTCTGCTTTTTTTCCACCACACTCACAGGTTTGGCTTGACTCAAGATGCAGTACATATTTAAAGAAAATTATATACTAAGGATTTCAAGGTACTGTATCTATAATTAATGATTATTAATTTTATTTAGACTAGTTGCTTCATATGTGTGTGTTGGGGGGGGGGTGTTTGCGGAGAATAGGCAAATTAAATGTGCAAGTTAGAAATGAGACCTGGAAAGGCCCACTGCATGCTGGGTAAGAGACCTAGAAAATCCCACTGCATGCTGGGATTGCGGCTGGCGGGAGCCCACTGCATGCTGGGATTGCGGCTGGCGGGAGCCCACTGCATGCTGGGATTGCGGCTGGCGGGAGCCCACTGCATGCTGGGATTGCGGCTGGCGGGAGCCCACTGCATGCTGGGATTGCGGCTGGCGGGAGCCCACTGCATGCTGGGATTGCGGCTGGCGGGAGCCCACTGCATGCTGGGATTGCGGCTGGCGGGAGCCCACTGCATGCTGGGATTGCGGCTGGCGGGAGCCCACTGCATGCTGGGATTGCGGCTGGCGGGAGCCCACTGCATGCTGGGAGGCCGGGTGAGTGTGTGGTGAGTGAAGGCCCAATGTGTTCCGGCTCATCAGTTTTAAAACCCGCTAAACGGCGGTTTCCGCCGCGGCAGATGTGTGGTCACGGTGCCCCAGGGGCAGAGGGACGAGAGTTCAGATCCCAGCAGGGGTCCGGGTCCGAACCTCACCCCCCCCCCACACTCCGGTACCCCTCTCTGTCCTGAAGGTGTACTTTACTCCTCTGGCTCAGTGGCCTGGGTCTGGGAGAATCATAGAGCAGGGGTGGGGTGGGGTGGGGTGGGGCGGGGTGGGGCAGGGCAGGGAAGGGTGGGGCCAAGTAAACTAGGGGCGGAGCCTGATGGGATGAGGCTCCGCCCCTGGTTTACTTGGCCCCGCCCTGCCCTCAACACGCTGAAAACAGGCCAAACATGAGCCCGACGCAAACTCAACACGCTAAACATGTTCCGCACACATGCTGGCCAGATGGTGTAGACACGCTAAGCACACACTGCAGACACGCTAAGCACATGCTTAAAAACATCCTATACTAACGTTAAAAACATGCTGAGCAAATGCTACGCATAATAAAGTCAGGCTATACACATGCTGCACATGCAAAGCGCTTGCTTCATACATACTAATCGCACACTGTCTACACGGTGAACATACGTGGGGCAAACACACGCTAAGCACATGCTAAACACACGGGCGCTAAGCACATGCTAAAAACACGGTCGCTAAGCACATGCTAAACACACGGTCGCTAAGCACATGCTAAACACACGGTCGCTAAGCACATGCTAAACACACGGTCGCTAAGCACATGCTAAACACACGGTCGCTAAGCACATGCTAAACACACGGTCGCTAAGCACATGCTAAACACACGGTCGCTAAGCACATGCTAAACACACGGGCGCTAAGCACATGCTAAACACACGGTCGCTAAGCACATGCTAAACACACGGTCGCTAAGCACATGCTAAACACACGGTCGCTAATCACATGCTAAACACACGGTCGCTAAGCACATGCTAAAAACACGGTCGCTAAGCACATGCTAAACACACGGGCGCTAAGCACATGCTAAACGCACGGTCGCTAAGCACATGCTAAACACACGGGCGCTAAGCACATGCTAAACACACGGGCGCTAAGCACATGCTAAAAACACGGTCGCTAAGCACATGCTAAACACACGGGCGCTAAGCACATGCTAAACACACGGTCGCTAAGCACATGCTAAACACACGGTCGCTAAGCACATGCTACATGGCTCTGGTCCCTCCACATCCGTGCAGAGCACTGATTCCCCGCGAGGGCGTGGAAGTCGGGGGGTGGGGTGGTGGGAGGGTTAGCTATCAGAACAAGAGGGTGGGGGGGGAGCTTTAGGCACAAATTCATTTTAAACTTTTTAAACTTGTGCTGAATGTCTGGCGTCTACGAGGCCACTCAGTCCGAACATTATACTGTCGGGTGGGGACCACAACCCGGACGTTCCGGCCAAAATCAGGGCGTCTGGCGACCCCCAGTTACCGCTTTGGCACCGCCGCCCATTCTCAAACCCGCAACCCCCCCCCCCCCCCCACAAAGCTCTCAGCTCTTTTGGAGATGTGAACCTGATAAAACGAAAGAGAAAAACATTTCTTTTTTCAAATTTAAAAGTTTTTTAAAACTCTTTCTACCAGCTCAGCGCAAAAAAGAACAAAACAAAAAAAAAAAAACATGATTTCTGTTCTTGTCTTGAGAAAGATGAAATATTCGCCCAGGCATTCGCTCCTCTGTGCAGGCCTCCTCTCACTCTGGTGGCTGGCACCAGAGAAACAATCAAGAAAAATTTTCGAGATTTGTACTTCATTAGAAACACGTGTGCCTTCATCCTGATAACAAGCGACTGAAGTGCTCCAGCCTGACAGCCACCCGACCCCTCTGACATAAACAGCACCGGCCAGAGCATTCCACGCACGAGGGGCGAATGTCTGGCCGTCCGAAGATGTGCTTGAGCTACAAATCAGAAAATCAGCATCTGTTTACTCACAGTTCATTATCGGGAGAGTTTATCTGTTTACTCACAGTTCATTATCGGGAGAGTTTATCTGTTTACTCACAGTTCATTATCGGGAGAGTTTATCTGTTCACTCACAGTTCATTATCGGGAGAGTTTATCTGTTTACTCACAGTTCATTATCGGGAGAGTTTATCTCGTGTAAAAGCGGTTCATTATCGGGAGAGTTTATCTGTTTACTCACAGTTCATTATCGGGAGAGTTTATCTGTTTACTCACAGTTCATTATCGGGAGAGTTTATCTCGCGTAAAAGCGGCCTCGGATACGAGCTCCAATTTGATTAGCGGGGGAAATGACATCAGGGACGCGACTCTGCGCCTTTATTCGGTAAAAGCATCAGCGGGCTTTTCCGAGCGTTTGAAGAAGATTGAAAGGGCATGTCTTCTCCCGCTCCAGCGCAGGAGGGCGGAAGGGGAGAGAGGGGGAGAGGTGGGCGAGGGGGAGAAAGGTATGAAGAAAAGAGAAGGTATGAAGAATCGTGCTTTTCCTCGCCGTGTTATCAGGTTTAAGGGTTTAATCTCAAACAAACTTTAAATAAAAGCAGCTGCAGAGTGAAGCAGGCACTGGTCCTAACCCTGCCTCTCCATGGCTGTGTAGATCTCTCTTACACACACACACTCACATACACACACACACGCACACACTCACACACACACATACACACATGCACACACACTTACATACGCACACACACACGCACACACACACTTACATACGCACACACACATGCACACACACTCACATACACGCAATCACACACTCACACACACTTACATACGCACACACACACACACACACACACACACTCAGGCCTTGCCTTCTTCCTTAGCCCTAAACATAGTCACCTCTTAGCACAGTCACTCTTGAACACAGTCACTAAGACCAGGAGCATAGCAGAGCTCTATCCTAGAAGGCCTCTGGGCGCTGTGCTAATCCTGGGCATCTGGGGCGACATAGCTCAGGAGGTAAGACCGATTGTCTGGCAGTCGGAGGGTTGCCGGTTCAAACCCCGCCCTGGGCATGTCGAAGTGTCCTTGAGCAAGACGCCTAACCCCTAAATGCTCTGGCGAATGAGAGGCATCAATTGTAAAGCGCTTTGGATAAAAGCGCTATATAAATGCAGTCCATTTACCATTTACCATCTGCAGCAGAAACACAGAGTCCTGTAGAGCTGGAGCATGGAAAGCCACGTTACAGGTGAAATACAGAAAGCCTCCTGGAGATGAAGCATTGTTATCTCTGAGAGCTGAAATATGGAAATCCATCGCGGGGCTCCAAAGTCTGTCTCCCGCTCCCGCTGAAATATTAATGCCCGTAACGCACCACACACGTCCGGGCACATTGCACAGTGCCCTGCCAGATCTGGGTTAATTCCCCTGTGTGTTACCCACTACTGCCATCTACTGGGTGTCTGCTGGAACTGCGCCTTGGCACAGGCTGTTGTTTCTGCCCTGAAGACCTGTGTTGGGAGGGGACTCTACAGCAAGCCTTTTCAGCACCCCATCAACAAGACCTTCCCTTTAAGGTAAAGAGGCTGATCTGTTTACAATGGGGGTTATTATTTTATTATATTTCTCAGTATATTTTATTTATTTTCTTGTTATCTTTGTGATATCAGAGACAATCCATGGCAGCTTATTATCAGAACGGTACAGAGTCCTGTGGATTAATATACTATTATCGCTGCAGATGTAACACTGACATGTTTATTATAAGTTTATTATCATGTATTAAATTATTGCAGCTGCTGGAAGTTGAATTAAAGCTGACCGTTTAATTGTGCATTATGATAGATTAATAAGAAAGTTATGTTGACTGGGCGTGACCAAGGGGGGGGGGGGGGGGGGGTGGGGGGAAGGGGGGGTGGTAGAGATTGGGTGTGGCTGGGGGAGTGTGGTTAGGGGGTGTGGCCAGGGAGCGGGGTACGGGGGGGCTGAGAGGGAGGGAGTGTGTGTGGTGTTAGGGTTCTGCAGAGGGAGGGAGTGTGTGTGGTGTTAGGGTTCTGCAGAGGGAGGGAGTGTGTGTGGTGTTAGGGTTCTGCAGAGGGAGGGAGTGTGTGTGGTGTTAGGGCTCTGCAGAGGGAGGGGGTGTGTGTGGTGTTAGGGCTCTGCAGAGGGAGGGAGTGTGTGTGGTGTTAGGGCTCTGCAGAGGGAGGGAGTGTGTGTGGTGTTAGGGCTCTGCAGAGGGAGGGAGTGTGTGTGGTGTTAGGGCTCTGCAGAGGGAGGGGGTGTGTGTGGTGTTAGGGTTCTGCAGAGGGAGGGGGTGTGTGTGGTGTTAGGGTTCTGCAGAGGGAGGGAGTGTGTGTGGTGTTAGGGCTCTGCTTTCAGGCCTGGTCTGCTTCTCCATCAGCAGAGATCATCAGCGCTGTTTTCTCAGGAACCCGCTGGCTTTGTTTTACCTCTGGATAGAGTTCCACTTTTTGTGACATGTGGATACAGCACCACCTACTGGAGATACAATGCAAGTGGGATGATGTCTATGCAGGGTGGTTGCCCATCTCTGAATACCTGGGGTCTTCAGCAACACCCCTAAACACACACCTGTAACGCTGCTAAACACACACCTGTAATGCCCCTAAAGACACACCTGTAATGCCCCTAAACACACACCTAAAATACCTCTTAAATACGCCTATAATACCCCTGAAATCAGCCTGTAATACCCCTGAAATCAGCCTGTAACGCCCCTTAATCAGCCTGTAACACCCCTGAAATCAGCCTGTAACACCCCTTAATCAGCCTGTACACCCCTAAATCAGCCTGTAATACCCCTAAATCAGCCTGTACACCCCTAAATCAGCCTGTACACCCCTAAATCAGCCTGTATGCCCCCCGGTCTGCAGTGACTGATGGAGCCTGTTAGCAGCGCTGGATCGCAGTGGAAAATCAGCTGATCCCCAGAGCTGTCCACCGAGAGACCTGCCAAGCATGGAGAGATACTTTTACAATACAATAATCCCTCTCTCTGGCTCCCCCTCTCTCTCTCTCTCTCCCTCTCCCCCTTTCTTTCTCTCTCTATCTCTCTCTCTCTCTGGAATGTTACTGGACTCAAACCCTCATCCCTGTCTGTGGTAATGCTGCACCTGCTGCACACACTCACTCTCTCACTGTCTCACACACTCTCTCCCTCCCACTCTCCCTCTCACACACACACACACACACACACACTCTCTCCCTCCCTCTCTCCCTCTCACACACACACACACTCTCTCCCTCCCTCTCTCTCTCTCTCACACACACACACTCTCTCCCTCCCTCTCTCCCTCTCTCCCTCTCACACACACACACACACTCTCTCCCTCCCACTCTCCCTCTCACACACACACACACACACACTCTCTCCCTCCCTCTCTCCCTCTCTCTCTCACACACACACACTCTCTCCCTCCCTCTCTCCCTCTCTCTCTCACACACACACCCTCTCTCCCTCTCGCTCACACACTCTCTCTCTCTCCCTCTCTCTCACACACACACACACACACTCTCTCTCTCTCACACACACACAAACACACACAGTCACACACACACTCTAAACACATGCACGCAAAAAAAACATCTCATTAGCATCTCTCCGAATACCGCTAACTGACCCAGGCTGGTCTGGAGCGAAGGTCCTGTCCCGCGGACCTCAGCTCTCTCATCGCTAACGAAGCCAGATGACGGGCACATGGTGTGCATGTGTGCCCCCGGTGAGCCTGGCGGGAGCCCCCCCCCCCCCCCCGGCCCCCCCGCCCCCCCAGCCTTGGCGGGTCCATTTTCTGAAACGCAATATAAATAAGTGTGTGTGAGAAACCTGAGCTGCTGAACGCTGTGAGAGTGGGCGGGGGGGGGGGAAAGGGGACACACCAAAGCTTTTTTTTTACCCAGACTGCACTTCACTCGCTGTGATTGACACAAGACATGCGCCACTTTCCCTCCCTCCTCCCGCCTTTTACATTTCCTTCCGTTTTTTTTTTTTTTTGGGGTGGGGGGGTGGTTGAGGACGTGGGTGTGAATTTGGGAGGTGCTGGCCTGGGTTTTGGTGGGAAGGGTGCGGGAGAGTTTGTGGATTAACTGGGGGTTTGGGTGGATGTACCGGGGTGAGTGTGGGGGTGCCGGTGGTGGTATTCTGGGTTTGGGTGTAGGTTAGTCATGTGATCATACTTTTGATCAGGCCCATTCTCTCTCATCTGCTGATGTCACAACAAGCTCTGCACAGCAGGACCGCTCACCTGCAGCGTAAACGCAAAGGCAGTGCGCTCCGCTACATCACATTGGTTGAAAAACATATCCGCCTACTTAAGTTGTAGCTTAACTCGTTTCTGATTGGTTGAAACCCATGCCGTGCTATGTACCAGGGGTCTGCCGGTCAAGATGAAACGGCTTCTCCGCTGGCCTCACCTCTGAACTCTGAACCCCTGACCTCTGGTTTGTACCCATGATCCTCTGGCTTTTACCCATGATCCATGATCCTCTGCGCGACCAAGGCCAGAAGTTCACCCAGTTCCCCCTGCAGGGCAGAAACTAGGATCTGT
This sequence comes from Anguilla anguilla, assembly GCF_013347855.1. Classification (NCBI taxonomy): domain Eukaryota; kingdom Metazoa; phylum Chordata; class Actinopteri; order Anguilliformes; family Anguillidae; genus Anguilla; species Anguilla anguilla. Next base: position 67,025,047 of record NC_049204.1, read on the forward strand.
TGTCCGCTGTACTCACACCAACTGCATTACGCGCACACCCCCCCCCCCCCCTTTCAGACAGAGCTGCGACTGTGCGCTCCAGCTCTGGTGAAGGTTTATTTATATCCACCTGTGAAAACACAGGTGCGTTTACCTGCTGATGTCCTGCTTCTGTCAGGTCTACATCTGTGAAGGACCTTCTGTGGGAGCACTGTGGGGATGTACTTTCCCTGGACCTCTCACACACACACACACACACACACTCATACACTCATACACTCATACAGACACACACACACACACACACTCACACACACTCATACACTCATACAGACACACACACAAACACAAGCAGACACACATGCAAGCACATGCACACACACACACTCATACACTCATACACACACACACGTGTACATACACACACACACACAGACACAGACACACACACACACACAAGCAGACATACATGCAAGCACATGCACGCACACACGCACACACACACACACACTCATACACACACAGACACACACGCACACACACACATACACACCCACACACACACACACAAGCAGACATACATGCAAGCACATGCACGCACACACGCACACACACACACACACTCATACACACACAGACACACACGCACACACACACACACACACATACACACCCACACACACACTCACACACACATACACACCCTATAATCCTCACCCCTGCAGTTGGGATAAAATGATGTTTATTCTGTTGCCAAATGTGAAGGAAAATAAATCACAGGTTTCACAGGGGAGGAAAGGGAGTCTCCTTTCGCTTTATTTTCAAAGCAATCTTTCCAGAATGCTTGAAGGTGTCTGGAGCCTGTAGGCCTGGCTTCATACACACGCAGACCGCTGAAGCTCCGCCTCGGAGTGAATGGGAGAATTAGGCTGCGATTAGGCTTTCTGATTACACTGATCCTGTTATTGCTTGGATGTTAACAAAAAAAACAAAATAAAAATTACACATCACGTATTGATTGTAATTATTATATTCTAGTTTTGAGTCACAATACGTCGTGGCAACATGAATTCATAATAAATGCACACAAATGAGTATAATATTATGAGTATAGTAGTTTTTTTTAAAGTTTGTTGTTGGACTATTTTCTATATACAAAGTGTTTTTAATTTAATTTCAATGTAATGTTTTAGTGTAATTGCCATGCAGCTGTTAACAATGAAAGTAAAGTTAAGACACGCACACATGTACGCACACACTCACACCCTCACACACTCATGCTTCACCAGAGCAGAGAACGCTCTCATTTCAGAAGAACAGGAAGCACGCGTTTCGTTTCCCTGGCGCAGCGGAGCGACTTGATTCGCCGAGGCGGCGGCGGGGAAAGCGGTGGAGGGAGAGGACCCGCGCCCAAACCCACTCCCGGTCCCGCTGAGAACGCTGGAAACCTTCCTGAGGCTGGATTCCGGGTTTCTGGTTATTTCCCCGCTGAGATGGAGAAGGAGGTTTTTCCGGAAAAATCTTCGCTTATGAAGTGACGGGCCCAGGGTGAGAGGCTTTTGACGCAAAACCGACAAAAACGAAACGGGCCCTTCAACGCTTTCTTTATCTTCCGGAGAGCGATAATATCTGATATGGGCCATGCAGAATGTGCTGTTCACAGCTCCTCTCTCCAGAGCCAGTGTGCGTTTTATTATCATATGCACTATTATCATATTATTAATATTATCATGTTAAATCAGATGCTCTCGTGCAGTAAGAGGACCGAGATGTCATTCGGTACGTGACTGGGGTTCCTCCTGGTGGATGGACCAGGCATGTTACTGCACCATGTGATCATTGCACCTCTAACCGTGTTACTGGTATTCAGACCGTTACGACCAGAAGCATTCCCACCGTATCAACTGTGTGTGTTGTGAGTGTGAACTCTGACCAACAGTCCACACTATTTATACTCTTTATTTTTTCTTTGCCAGATTTTCATGAAGAAAGCAGAGTCTACCGTGACCAGTCTGACAGCATGACACTCGTGATGAGCAGAGAGGCACACACGTAATCCTGCTGCGTATCGATCTGGAGCGCAGTCAGTGCATGCCGCAACATCCCTCCCCCCCTCCTCCCCCGGTAACACATCACCCCGCCTGCCCCCCCAACTCTTCCTCACCCAGCAGGGTTGGGGGGGTCCCTTGATTGATGGACTCCCAGCCCTGGGCACATGTTTCACCAGGAGCATCGATTCTCAGCGTTCCCGGCCTTCCTGGCCTTCCCCAGCATTCCTAGCTTTCCCAGCCCCAGCGTTCCCAGCCCCAGCGTTCCCGGCCTCAGCGTTCCCGGCCTTCCCGGCATTCCCAGCATTCCCGGCATTCCCAGTGTTCTTGGCTTTCCCGGCGTTCTTGGCGTTCCCAGCGGTGAAAACGAATACACAAGCGCGTTCCACCTTCCTCACATAACCTAGAAAAAAAAATGCTAAATGCTGGTGTGAAGTTATGAGAGAAACGTACAGCATGTAAGCCATCTGAACGCACAGGCACACCCGAATAAGTAACCTGAGGATAAGCGCGCTCCAGAGACCTTCTGGAAAGCTCCGTGAAAACGGCGCTGTCGCGGCGAGCGAAGTCTCCGCGCTGCCGGGGCCCGGGCCGCGCTGGTGCTCGGGCGTTTAGACACGCGTCTCAGGGGATAACCAGCCGTGACAGGCCCTGCGCACTGAGCATGTGCAATGAAATCGCAGCGGATTCCAGCGCCAAACAGAGCTTAAGAAAAACAAACAGCCAGACGGATGATCACGGGGAACAGATGCGGTCTGACTGGCCGAACCCTAACCCCGGTCCTGCACTGATACGTACACGCTGCACGCATGCGCACGCACACATACACACACACACACACACACACACACAAACACACACATACACACACACACACACACACACACACACACACTTACACACCCTGCACGCACGTGCACATGCACATTCAGTTCAATATGCATCATTGGCATGAAATACATACAGTAATTATTGCTAAAAGCATTATATACATATATTTAAAAAAACACACATGCACTCACAGACAAACACAGACTTAAACATGAAATTACATTAGTCACTAATCTCACCATGTCTCTCTCCCCCCCCTCTCTCTCTCTCTCTCTGCCCCCCTCTTTCTCTCTCCCTCTCCCCCCCTTTCTCTCTCTCTCTCTCTTTCTTTCTCTCTTACCCCCCCTCTCTCTCTCTCTTTCTCTCTGCTGCTGTGCCAAATGTAAACAGTGTGCTCGTGTTTCTCTAATCTCCTGGGCCAGGAGGAGGTGGAGAAGGCGGCTGTGAAGGACTGAAATTCTCTCTTTTGGGGCTACTCTAGGCTACATGCTTCCTTTTGCTACACATATTTTATGGTGCAGCCTCTTGATTATCCTGAAAAAAGAGAAGGCGGCCGCTGCCCAGATTTCTAGCGTGGAGCATTAACGCAGCGCACTTAAAATACCAGCCAGGCTTTCCTCTTCACTGCGCCGCTGCCGACCCTGGAGTTGGAGCAAAGCAAACATTTCGATTCGATTTGGCGATCATGCAAAGGGAATTCTTCTTGGAAGAATTATGCTAATTCCCTTCAGGGGAAAGGAGAAGAAAAAAAGCTACTGTCATATTATGTTAAGAGGCAGGGAGAATTGTGTCCAGACTGTCAGGAGATGGTAGGGGATAAGCACAACTGGGAGAGGATCCAGATCGCATTCCACTTCCTGTATCGCAGAATTAAGCTGCCGTAACAGGAAGCGTTTTCTCTCCAACGAGGGAAGAGGAGGACTGCAGCAGCAGCAGCACGCTTAAAGCGTAAACTCATCCAGCAACCGCATCCCCTCTTTCCTTTTCTCCCTTCTCTCCACCTCTTTTTCCTCCGTCTCTCCTCACACAGACGGGTGAGAAATTAAAGGAAAAACCAGGAGTAAGGTGTTGGGCCACAGTGATCAACGGTGATCACTCCGAATAACTTGCTTCTTTCCCTCAAGGGTACACAGCCTAGGATATATTACCAGTATATTGCAGTCAGGGTTGCCAGATTTATAATTTGTCGAAGCCAGACAACATGCGCTGCTGGGAGCGTAGTCGCGAATATGGTAACACCGACGACAGACTGTGGGGCAGTTCTCAGACCGGGGGAGTCAGCGACCGGCAGACATGGAGGGAGCAACCCTCGGCACAGGAAGGCCCCTACTCAAATTCAACCCCTTCTTACTGTGAAGCCACAGGGCCCTCCACTGCACCACTGTGCTGCCCTAAAATGATTGTTTCTTGCCGTTTATTAGCATTAGCACGTTAGCACGTTAGCATTGCTGGGCTCCTGGGCCTTCTCGCAGTGTACGGGCAAATAACCGCTACTGCGTTTGAGAGGTCAGGTCCATCGAATGCTGCTCGATCTCTCTCCCTCGCTCTCGCTCCCTCTCTCTCCCTTCTTCCCCCCTCTCTCCCTCTCTCTCCCTCTCTCTCCCTTCTTCCCCCCTCTCTCTCTCTCTCTCCATCTCTCATCTCGTCTGTCTCCTTCTTTCCCTCTCCTTCTATCTCTCTCTATCTGTATCTCTCTCCTGATCTCTTTCTCCTTCCTCTCTCCTTCCCCTCCCCTCCCCCGCCCCCCCCCCCCCCCCCCTCTAATGCCCCTCCATCAGTCTCAGAGGCCTTGAAGATAAAGGGTTTGTGCGTTCAGGAGGCGCGGCAGCAGATCAATCAGAGCCGGCATGTGGAGGGCGGGGGGGGGGGGTGTTAATAGCGGGCGTGCTCTGGGGGTGTGGGGGGGCGCGGGGGGCGGGGGGCGGGGGGGCGCGGGGGGGGGGGGGGGGGGGTACATTAGGGTTGACGGCTGGCCTTGACTTCAAATTGTTACCACTCGCCGGGCATCTCGGCGGGATCAAACGCGAGGCTGGAGTAATACGGCCGTGGCTACGGTCCGCCGCGCCGGTTACTGCCGCCGGTTTTCTCCGCTCGAGCAGTCAGAGCTTTAAAGGCGGTGGTGTGAGAGGCCATTAGCGTCAAACCGCCTCCCTGCTGCTGCCCCACCTGCTTCACATTTGGGCAAACGCTCCCGAGCGCCAACTGCCCTGTCACAGCCTGGAACTGCAAGGCTGGGAAAGGGTCCTGTGTTCACCCGGGGTGAGTGTGAACACGCACACGCGTGTAAGCGTAAGGGACAGTGAACACGCACACGTGTGCAGTGTGCAAGGAGAGGGTGAACACGCACGTGCGTGCAGTGTGCGAGGAGAGGGTGAACACGCACGTGTGTCTGTGTTTGTGTGAAATATTTGCCCTGCGCTCAGCTCCTCTGTGTGCCCTTATGGAGCTCCATCCTGCCGGTTTACTGCAAGTTCAACTGGGCTTTATGGACTGCAGAAACCCTGCAGCAGTTTGAGCTGCAGAAACCCTGCAGCAGTTTGAGCTGCAGAAACGCTCGAGCAGTTTGAGCTGTAGAAACCCTGCAGCAGTTTGAGCTGCAGAAACCCTGCAGCAGTTTGAGCTGCAGAAACGCTCGAGCAGTTTGAGCTGTAGAAACCCTGCAGCAGTTTGAGCTGCAGAAACGCTCTCGCAGTTTGAGCTGCAGAAACGCTCTCGCAGTTTGAGCTGCAGAAACGCTGCAGCAGTTTGAGCTGCAGAAACGCTCCAGCAGTTTGAGCTGCAGAAACGCTGCAGCAGTTTGAGCTGCAGAAACCCTGCAGCAGTTTGATCTGCAGAAACCCTGCAGCAGTTTGATCTGCAGAAACGCTCCAGCAGTTTGAGCTGCAGAAACGCTGCAGCAGTTTGAGCTGCAGAAACGCTCTGTTTTACACACTTCAACCACAGGCACTGGGGCTGTATCAACAAGACAGAGTTTACACAGGAACACTGCCAGAGCCCAGAGCACACACACACACACACAGTCACTCATACACACACACACATACATACACACACTCACTCACTCACATATACAGGCACTCATACACACACACACACACATAGTCACTCATACACACACACACATACACAGTCACTCATACACACACACACACACACTCACTCACATATACAGGCACTCATACACACATCTTTAATTGTGGATCATGGGTCCCCTCTCCTGGTCAGTTGTGTTATTACAAAAGAAAAAAAACCTTTTTTTAAATACCCCTGAAAAATAGACCTGCCAATAGTCCTGATGTTCCTGATTTTATAAATATTTCAGTTCTTCAGCCTGAAAATCTATCAGCGTTTATTTTGGCCTTGTTAGTTTAATCCTCTTGTTTGTTCACACTTGCTGGATTCTAACAGTGACTGAACTGACTGAGCATCAATTCAAATCAAGTCAAAGTGCATGCTGTGTCTGTGGTTCACCAGCAGGGGGAATGCGCTGTATCGAATGCGCTGGTGCTGTAAAGTGTGAACCCAGCCTGTCGCTCAGGGGTTTGTAATAAACCCCATATGCCCCCACAGGCTGGGAGCCCTCCATTAACTATGAGGGATATCCCTATAATGTCTTAATTTACTGCAATTTACAGCAATTTACTGCAATTTACCTCAATTTACCTCAGTTACCACACATGCATTACAGGACTCCTGCTGCCAGTTTGTGCACAAACACACAGGATTTTAGTTCTGCAGTGACTCTGCATTCATTCTGCATTGACTCTGAATAGATCCTGCTTTGACTCTGCATACATACATGTGTGACTGTGGCCATCTTCAAAAACTGCATGCCTGCCCTCTAATCATTTTCCTTTCAGACCAATGCCCATGTTCTGCTGTCTAGCCGTGAGCCAAGAAGAAGAAGAAAAAGAGAAAGGAGAAGGAGGAGGAGAAGAACAAGAAGAATAATAATAAGAAGAAGATAATTTGAAGATGCAGTACCAGCAGTAGGGTACAAGAGTAACTTGCTTTTGACAGGTGAACCAGTGGCAGTCAGTGAGCAGACAAGTTCTCATGTTCCCATGAAATGGTCAAAGGCTGATCTGTCACTTTAAATACCACACAAAGTGCTCCTTAAACTATTGGACTCAAATGCCCCTGGGTGAACATGCTGACATTGATGAGCTCATTGATCACGCAAACAGAAAACTAATTTAAACACCTTCTTGCGATCTTTTCCATCGCTCAAACACCACAGACGCCAAAGACTTTAAAAAAATGTACATCGCTCTTAAAACAATAACAATACAAGTGAACCGACTGACCTTCACGACTGTACATTTATTGCTTAATGATCCACCACAAAGCCTACTTAAGCTTAGTAGTAAAACTTTTTAGCATTACAAATGATGGCAGGGTAACCCTGATGACCTTAAATTAACCCTGCAATTAAGATTTATGACGAACATGGTTTTCAGAAGCCAAACTGCTCCAGGTTTTCATTCTGCAAAGGTCCACCCAGTCATCATACTGATTGATGATATTATATTATATCCATCCATCCATTATCTATACCTGCTTATCCTGGGCTGGGTTGCAGGGGGTGCTGGAGCCTATCCCAGCATGCATTTGGGCAAGAGGCAGGGATGCACCATGAACAGGACAGCGTGGGGTGCCAGTGAGACACCACCATGCCACCCTGTTATATAAAGTTTTTTAAAATGATGTCTTCATTAATTTTTTTTTTTTAGTAATTAATCAGAAGAACAAGAATTTCATGGTCTTCTTACATCATTACAATATTAGACAGATTTTTAGCATGAAGACAGGTGGGGCTCTGTGCTGCCTGGAAGGTTGGATCTGACAGGTGTGTGTGTGTGTGTGTGTGTATCTTAGATCTGTTCAATCTGGGAACCAATCCAACTGCATATGGAAAAACTAAATGATTCCTGGTGCTGTCAGGTTATCACCCGTTAATGACTGACAGGGCATAAACACTTTCCGATACGTAAGAATATGAAAAACTGCGGGTCATCCAAAATCAAACGATATCTCTGACTTCAGCCCTGAACCATAAACCCAAACCTGCTCCAATCCTTAGATTTACCATTTATCGAACCCTGGTTCTGTCCCTGAAGTTTAGGAGTCATCTCAGATAGGCAATTATTTCTGATAAAATGCATGAAAAGCTTCTTAACTATGATTTTTTTAAAAGAATGTGGGGAAATGTGGTTATTTTGTTGTGAAAAAATAATAATTTTATTGGAAAAGTCTATAATAATGTTTTTTTGCTCATGCAAATTAAACACTAATCCTTGTGCCTCCTGGTTATCTAGCATTTTACCATAATCCATAATCCATAATCCATAATCCTCAATCTTAATGCTTACCGTTTTCCTTGCTTGAACCCTAACCATAACCATAAACATAATTTTAACCCTAAACCCCATGTCAAGAGTCATCTCAACGTAAATTTAATTTCCTTTTAAAATGAACGAAGAACAATTTATAATCCTTAATTATCCAAAAAAAAAAGGCAAGGAAATGTGAAGTAATTTATTGTGAGAAAATTTCTTTCACTGAAAAAAAATGTGATTCCTCAATAGTGAAAACATTTTGGTGATCCAAATTAAAGAGTAATTCTCATTAACAGTTTCATTAGCTCTTTGTCATATTCATAGTGTCTGAGCATTTTATGTTTTTTAATTTGTTATTTTTTTATTCATTTATTCATTCATTGTGAAGAACTTTGTGTTGCACTAATGTGTATAAAAATGTGCTATATAAATAAAAGATGTTTGATTAGCTGAGCCTTAATATTTACCATTTTCCTAACCCTAATGCTAAACCTTCTTTGAAGCTATAGGAACCTTGCCAAAGATGTCATTGTTCTATTAAGACGTGTGAAAAACAATGTAAATATAATAATAAAATGAATTGTTTTTGAAGTAAAGAAAAAAAAATAAATAGAAAATTTATTCAGAAATAAAAAATTGTGTTTCAATGAAAAATACAAAAATTCACAAGGCTATAGTGTTATTCTCCAAGAATGAACAAGTTTTGTTCCAAAATGTTCATCTTGAATATGAGATTTTTTTACATTCTAACTTCAATTTGGAGGACTAACATGGTAAATTGATAAATATAAAATTTTCTAAATACGATATTTTCCAATTCAGAATAATGGATTTTGCACCTTAAACCAAACAAAATGAAGACAGTGCATAGAAAAGAACAAGCATAACTTGTTCTGTAATGTTTCTCTCGTTTCTAATTCTCTCTCTCTCTCTCTCTCTCTCTCTCTCTCTCTCTATCTATCTACTGCATTCATCTATCTATATATGTTTGTGTGTGTGTGTGTGTGTGTATGTGTGTGTGTGCGCGTGTGTGTGCGTGTGCGTGTGTGCGTGCGTGTGTGAGTGTGTGTGTGTGTGTGCGTGTGTGAGTGTGTGTGTGTGCGTGCGTGTGCGTGTGCGTGTGCGTGTGCGTGTGCGTGTGTGCGTGCGTGCGTGTGCGTGTGCGTGTGCGAGTGCGTGTGTGAGTGTGTGTGTGTGCGTGTGTGTGCATGTGTGAGTGTGTGTGTGCATGTGCGTGTGCGTGTGCGTGTGTGCGTGCGTGCGTGTGTGAGTGTGTGTGTGCGTGTGTGAGTGTGTGTGTGTGGGCATCATACATATTTTGGGTATGTATGTAATTTTGGGCTTCAGCTGAACTTTGCTTTGGCACAGCAGTAGTTGGCGCCGCTCCCTGCCTTGTAAAGAGATAAATCAATCAAACTGGGCCCATTACACTCAGCAAGCACTGGACTCCTTATCTGGCACTTTATTCCTTTGTTCTGGTAATCCCCAATCAAAGGATTTAGCCTGAAACCTCATGTACAGTACATACCAGGAAATTTAAAGATTAAAGAGAGAATGCAAACGATCAGTAATAATTATCAGAAAATAAATCTGAAAACAGACCTGCGTGACTCTGAGGTGTTTTATTCAGGTCCTAATATCCCCGTGTTATCCTGAGCGCATGGGAACTGGGAGTTCTGTTTCTTTTCTGTTTTGTTTTTGGTTTTGAAATGTTTTGTTTTTTGTTTTTGTCTGTTTTGTCTGTTGTTTGCTTCTGTTTTGCTCTCAGACAGAACAAAACTATCTCAAGAAGAAAAGGTTTATTAGAACACAGTGCAAGCCAGAAACCGCTGTGGAAAATGCCATGATATTGTGTAATTACTAATATTACTAATGGAATAACTAATCATTTATCCACCAAGCGTATTTTTTCATTTCTGCAACACCCAGAGGAGAAAAAATATTATCTGTGACATCCACGGGAGGGGGAGATTTTGCCTGAACAGTCTTCCCCTGCAAAAACAACAAGTCTAGAATGCTAATATACTGCATCTCCTTTAATGGAAAAATTATATTTTAGCTGCGTAAAATATTTATACCATTTGACCCTACACTCTAAAACAGACGTGTTAAAAACGAATATTAATAATAATAATAATAATAATAATAATAATAATAATAATAATAATAATAATAATGGGTAGCACTGTTCTCTCACAGCAAGGCAGTCCTGGGTTGGAATCCCAGCCTGGGCCTCTCTGTGTGGAGTTTGCATGTTCTGCCCGTGTCTGCGTGAGTTTCCTCCGGATACTCTGGTTTCCTCTCACAGTCCAAAGACATGCAGGTCGGCTAACTCAATATTAATAAGACTCTAAATTGCCCCATAGGTATGAGTGTGTGAGTGAATGGTGTGTGTGCCCTGCGATAGATTGGCGGCCTGTCCAGGGTGTATTCCTGCCTCTCGCCCAATGCATGCTGGGATAGGCTCCAGCACCCCAGAGTACAGCAACAGAACTCAGCCTGAAGAATCTCTTGTAGAGTTAATTTTGTTAATCCCTTTCGTAAATCTAAAAATTCAGTCCAATCGCCTCTAAGTCTGCTTTTACTGAGCTTGAAGAGATTATACATCGTCAGTCTTTCCTCAAAGCTTTTATCTTTCATACCAAGAACCGATTTAGTTGCCCTTTTCCAGAACTCTATATCTTTCCTATAGGACAGTCCCCAGAACTGCACCCAGTACTCTGAGTGTGGTTTGTATGAGATAAGTACAACTTCCCTGGATTTATACTGAATTCTTTTGGCTACATATCCTGGCATCCTTTTGGCCTTTCCAGCTGCAGCACAATGCCTCGAGGATTTGCAATGCGAAGTGTTTTATGTAACATGTTACCTGAAGAAAACGTTGGCAGTGGCATGTCCCTCGTTTAATGCAAGCATTATCATTTTATCAGAGTACCGTGTTCTTTTTATCAGCGGTGTGGTGCCCATTAGGATCCTGATCTGCGATAAGCCTGGGTGGGATATTGGCACAGGAGAGCTCTGATTAGGGCCTCTCAGCTGAGCCCTGACTCCACCTGCACGCAGCGGAGTAGAGCTCGTCCAGCCCAGCTCCGATAACCCGTTCAATCAAAGGCAATAAAACAATCTGCGCTGTTGCAAAAAATAAATAAATAAAAATAAAATTTAAAAATAGTGGAGAAAAAAAAGAGAGTAGAATTGAGCGAGTTAACGTGTGAATGTTCTGATAGAGAAGGTAATCATCAGCCTGGCGTGGCCGTAAAAGATCGCAGGTTCAGCAGGTTTGTTGCTGTAAATGACATCCAGGGCACCGTAGCGCTTCCCCCTCAGAACGCAGCAGCTGGAGGCTCAGAGCCAGCCTGATGCTAACTCCAGAGAGCCTTCACCTTAGCTGGCCTTGACCCCTGCGAACAACACAAGCACCCGGTGCCTCGAAGGCGAGTGATTGGGTGTTGGTACGACGCCAGCTCGTTCACCCTCACACGGAAAGGTTCTGAGAACACAGCGGGGGACGGCAGTGTGTGTGTCTTAAATTAGCATGCTGAAGCATGCAGTCTATGTGACACGACGCATGCATCATCTCAGCCTGGTGTGATATCCATCCATCCATCCATCCATTATCTGTACCCGCTTATCCTGAGCAGGGTCATGGGGGGTGCTGGAGCCTATCCCAGCATGCATTTGGCGAGAGGCAGGAATACACCCTGGACAGGCCACCAATCTATCGCAGGGCTATATATACAGCAGCAGCTCTTCCAGAAGGACATGTCCTCCATCAACAGCAGTTCTCTTCCTTGTCCGGCCTGTACGTTGTTTATTTCTGTGTACACCGGTGGTTTCTTTCTTTCTAGAGACTTTCCAAACTGCTGTACTTGCTGCGCTCAGTTCCTGTGCTAACCTTTGTAAAGTCTTTTGTTCTCTAAGCTTACAGAGTAGTTTTTCAGCTGCAGTTAATTCTCTGGTCTTCCTGATGATGTATGCTTTTTCACTCTGAATGAATTCTTCACTGTTACAATAGGATAAAAAACCAAGGCCAGACACTCGCTATGTCTTAATGATTAGTTGTTTTCAGTCATAATTAGTCCTCTGGGCTTCGTGATGGTGTATGTTTCTGACTCCAAATACTATCTCCACCAGTGAAATCAGCAGCAGAAAACACTCTTATATATAAACAAATGGAAACACCTAAGCACCAGTGACTGACTTATTTTTATACAGAAGCAAAAAAAAACTTTCTGTAAAATGGTTTAAAAAAATATACACATGTAAATATAGAAAAAAAGGACACATTTCACTCTACCCTTTTCATACTTTTGAAGGGCCCTGTGTGGGGTTTTTTTTTTTTTTTTAAATCAAAGGTCTACCAAATTATACTCATCACCATTAGATCCCCCACTGTTACAGATCCATGGGGATGAACACTCAGGTACCAACAGGGGCGTCATTAATCAGGTGAGAAAGATAATGGTTTCCGGGTGCCGCAATCTGGATTGATCAGCGGAAATATTCTCCAGTGTCATCAGTATATTTAAAACAGTCGTTTGAAATGTTTTTTTTTAACCTTCTAAGTCAGTGTTCTAGAACTCCATTGCTTTCAATTACCAGTAATGATTGTTGCATCAGCATTAGAGTTTTCAGTTATGAACATTCCAATCCCCTATTTGTGACCTCACACCTTCAAGGGTTAGAAAGGGTTCCAGTGTTCTGTGCTTCTCGAAGCCCCAGCTTGTACAGCTGTGATGCAGCATGTGCACATAACGGGTTTAGCCACTGACAGCTTAAATTCAATGAAATCTTGCAGAAGTAAACATGTATTTGTTTGTTGCTTGTCTCTGCCAGTATTTATCCATTGTAAAACCTAGCTTTTGTTTTGTTGCATAACACAAATAGAAGGTTAACTATGAACAACTTCTTCACGCGAGGCGTGGCATTACGCAGTCCCGCAGACCGGCTCGTGCTGGTTCTGGAGTTTGTTCTGAAGATGTGATGTCATCACCCCTGCCACGTGTCAGTGCTGCTAAGGAAACGGACAGGAAGCTGCATCGGAGCTGCAGTAACACGGTGGAGATGCTAAAGGTGTTTACGCTCGTCGTCGGGCTGACGCCAGGAAGCTCCACGCGATGGCGATCAGCTTCTTTCAAGGTCACGCCTCTGTGTCACGCCAAGCGTTTTACAGCTTTAGAATCTTCCACAGATCCACCCTCCTGCACCGAATGAGTCACTAAAAAGCCATTTATCTATTTATGTATTAATGCGTTTGGTGCGTTAAATCTCCAAGCTGCACGTCCCTTTGGAAGCCGGCTGATGGCCAGAGGATATCACACGCAGTCTCACACACGGGATCACGTATCGCACAAGAGAGCGAAAATTAACCCGGGGCCACAGGCAAAAAACTCCAACCACAGCCGCTCTCAGTGCAATCCTGCAGAAGTGCAATCCTGCAGCAGTGCAATCCTGCAGAAGTGGAATCCTGCAGCAGTGCAATCCTGCAGAAGTGGAATCCTGCAGAAGTAGAATCCTGCAGAAGTGGAATCATGTGACAGTAGAATCTTGCAGAAGTGGAATCATGTGACAGTAGAATCTTGCAGCAGTGGAATTTTGTAACAGTGGAATCTTGCATCAGTGGAATCCTGCAGCAATAAAATCTTGCAACAGCGTAGTTGCGTAAAAATGAACAGTGGCAATGATGCTAATATTAGCATAGATAAATGTCGATGTATTCTTGCTGAAAGCAATCTTCTGGCAGCTGCCATCGCTGAGCATGTTTTGTGGGCCTTGAGAAGTTATCTGAACAGCAAGAGGCGATATCAGTAATGAGCACCCTGATAATGCGTAATGACCTGCCATTCCAGTGTGCTCTTAACATTCAAATGAAATATATAAGAAATGTAGTTTTATAGTAGAAAAGTTTGTGTATGTGTGAGAGAGTGTGCCCATCCTGTCTTAGCAGATAGCAGGTATGTGAAGAATCAACACCATAGCATTTAAAATTTCAAAGATTTAAAGCTCAAGTTAGAAAATTCTATTAAATTATTTATAATTTTCCACACTTAGCCATGCCCTCCTGAACTTAACCCCATCTACTTCTGGGTTTAGCCCCGCCCACTCCTGCAGTTAACCCCGCCCACTCCTGGAGTTTTTTTGCAGTAAATTTCCCTGATTGTGTACTTGTGTCTCAGTAAGGAATATCATGGTGTGCAACA